>NC_043710.1:101497043-101524215 GCF_006229205.1 Suricata suricatta | reverse complement strand
GGACGCGTCAGGCCCCGTGGTCTCTCACCGGGGGGACGCGTCAGGCCCCCGTGGTCTGTCACCAGGGGGGACGTGTCAGGCCCGCGGGGCTCTGGAGAGAGGCCTCTGCCCGGCTGCCCACGGCTGCCTTCTCACCGTGTCGTCCAGTGGCCGACGGCAGAGGCGGGTTCTCTCCTGACGGGGTGAGGGCACCATCCCGCCCACGAGGGCTCCGCACCAACGACCCCGTCCAATTCCAGTCAGCTCCAGACTGGGAAGCAGGGTTTCCGCCGAGGAACGGGGCAGGAGGACACAGACCTCGCTCCACCACAGCACGACAACAAGCCACCTTAACACCTAACCCGTCAGAGCTCAGGACAGAAGATCGGCCGCGTCACAACGCTGTCCAGAACACAGCCGGGACCCCCACAAGGAGCGGGCACTCCGTCCGCGCCAGCGCGGTGCCTCGGGAAACCTCCAGTGGGTTCTTTCTCATCTCACCTCGGGCGGGGGACATACCTCCTTCCCAGTGGCAAAATGCTTTTTTTCTGATTCAGAAAACACCTTGGTTTCATATCTGTTTTTATTGGCTTTTGGAGAATGTTCTCAAACGTGGGATAAGCTAAAAATGTGGCAGTGAGGATGTGAGGCTAATGTGCAGTTCTTTCTCTCCCGTCCCCTCTCGAAGCTGGCACATGGCACCTAAGGAGGCTCCTCACAGCTCAGCCTTACATCCCGAACATTCCTTCTGGGACTGCCCCGCAGTAGGAGGGGCGGGGAGTAGGGGAGAGGGGAGAGACGAGGACCGGGGCTGGGCAGGGCTGTCGGGAGAGGGGCGGCTCTGAACCAGTGGCGCAGGGTTATCAGCTGCCTGCACGCTGGCTCCCTTTTCTGAAGGTCCTGAACAAGGTCTGAAGGGCGCCCCCCAGCCTGGCTCGTGGGGACTCCATTGTTTCCCAACAGGCTTTTCTTCCTCTCCGGATTTTACCTTCGGTCGCAAACGTACAGCATAGACCATATTGACCCTTACCTCTCTGGATGCAAACCTCCATCGCTCTCTCCCACCTCCACTTCCATCATAAATGAAAGAGGGTGTGTATATACCCTCTTAATACATGAACTTGATTTATATTTTCAACTTTGAAAATTTCATTCTCAAGGGTAGGAGTAGGTAAGCCTTGCTGAGCCCCAGCTGGCACTGACACAAATGTAGAAAGGATTAGGGTTAAGATCGGAGTTCAGCGGTTTTTCTAGAGCCAGAATACGGTGGTTGCATGATGGGCATAGTGCGTGAGAAGAGCCAGGGAATAAGTTCTGGGGATTTGGAGCCTTGGGTGATTGAAAGAACAAGACAGTGACTGGCTGGACCCGGGCCACTGCCATTCCCTTGGGAATCGGTCAGCGACACAGGAGGGTCACAGCGTTAGAGACCGGAGCCCTTGCTCACCCAGAGCCTTGGCCCCCACGGGCACCCCCCTGCTTCTCCCTCTGCGCCCGGCCCCAAGCGGACAGCAAGGCCAGTGTCCCCTCGAGAGAGCGGGACAGGGAGCTGTCCCCCCCTAAGAACCAAGGCTGAGGCTCTGCCCCTGAGGTCACATGGAGCCCTGCGGCTCCTGTCTCCTGCAGTCAGTCACCAACCCTCCTCCTTTCCAGGGTACCGGGGCTCACAGCCCGAAGCAGCAGCTGTCCCCGCAGGCTGACAGTGTCTGTCCCTCCGCCCGCAGCGGCGTCCCCCTTGCGAATTAAGAGAAGAGATCTCATTGCTCGTGGGGGGAGAATTCCTCTCTTCCCCTAGTTCTTATAGTCACAGCAACTGTCACAGCCTCTTACCACCAGCTGCTGCGTGTCCCACACCAGCAAGGTTCTTCGTCCTTGGACCACGGCCACCTCAGCCGCTCTCACTGCTGGATTCACCATGAGGAGATGCCATGTCACTACCTGTCACCTGAGCTGCCACCGGTTCCGTAGAGATCACATCTGCCACTGTCTCCTCATCAGCAGCCATGCCCCTGCCATAGGCTGGCCTGTCAACCAGGCTGCCCGACCATCGAGACAGCCTCTGCTGCCTGTTGCTTGTTTTTTCCTCGAGTAATAGAAAAGGAGAATGATCTCTGAGTCCCTTTTCTAAGAGGAAAATGAGGCTGTTCGTGTTTGAGGATTTTTCTTACACTGCCTGATCCCGTCTCTGCAGAGGGAGTGGATTGTTTATCGTAAGTAAATCACCTACTGGAAACGCTTAAAGCGAAAACAAGGCAACCTGGGGTTCGGATTTTGATGAGAAGGATCTATTCCCCAAGGGCAGATCATCTGTCCGATTCTCCTGAAGCGAACAGGGTGTGAAGCAGCGCCCAGAGGCAGAGGGTCGGGAAATGGCATTTCTCCCCTAAACCCCTTCAGGAGGTGAGAGAGGCTGAGCGGTGCCCCAGGGCCCGGGCTTTGGTCAGCGCTCAAACTATCATTCTTCTGCTTTAAATTTTTAAGACTTACCTAGTGAAGAATAATTTCTACGCTCGGGTTGGGGAGATAGGGAAGGAAAGAAAAGAAATAGCTGATCGGCAGCCCTTCACTCAGCGGCAGGATTATCAATGGATGGGCCTTGGAATCCATTAATTGAGTAGGGGTGCAGTTGTTTCTTTGGGCAGCCTCCCCCGCACATCAGCATATAAAAGCCCTTTGCTTGGGGCTGGTCAGCTTCACATAAAAAATCCTCCAATCTGTGGTCTAGAGGGATACTATAAGCCTGCCTCTAAGGATTCTGGGAGACCCCACTAATTATTATCAAGACTTTAATTTGGTCCCCACCAAATATGCCTTTTTCAGTATGTGGTGGCTCCTCCCGACGCTCAGCTATGCCTCATGTTCCAGGGTTCGAGCCCTTCTGGTTTGGTTTCTCCGGAGAGTGGATTCCGCCCCAACTTTGTGCAGAGGTGAGGGAGGGGCCATAGGCTGTGGAACAGATATGAGTGCACCAGCTCTCCTGTTTCCAGCCCAGCCCTTCGCCCCTGCCTTTAATCGTTGCTGAAGACTGCATGCCTGAGTCTTTCCGTAACTCAAGGCCAGAAACTATTTCGCTTTTTACCTTCTCCCAGTGGGCACTTAAACGACTTCAATGAATTTTCAGGAGAAAAGACCTAAGACTTCTTTTGTTCACTCTATCGTGTTTCACCAAAACCTCTCTTTTTTGTGTGTGTGCACTTGCTTTACAAAATTTCATCTTCAGCCTGTTAATATTTATTTTGTTGTGTGAAAGGAGGTGAGGATGGAGGTTGAACCTCCGAGCCCAGAGCCAGGCGGAGAGGCATCACGGGTCGACTAGCCCTTCCTCCTCTCTTGGCTGTAACACACAGGGAGCTGAGTATACTTCGCTTCGGAAGTTGGAAATGGCATCAAAATGCATGACATTCTCTGTGGGTCTGAGGTGGTCAACAAGTGGACGCCTGGGGAGGGAAGTTACGGACGCACCGGAGACGTGGGGACCTCGTGGTGGTGCCGGCCATGGATGCCAAGTGCAGAAAGAGGCTGTTCAGAAGACACGGCACTAGACGGGAAAGGGGCTTTTATACCGTATGAACGAGTCGGATTTATGTACAGGACTGCCGGGTCACATTTAGGCTGAGGTCAGCCTAACGTTTTAAGAGACACACGTGAATGACCTCAGCAGCTGAGTGAGCGGCCTCGCGGTGGTTTCCTTTCCAGTGTCGTCGATGAGTGGTTTCTTCAGCTCTTCCTGTCCCAAGACTCTTCCTTACGACGTTAACAGTGTCTCACGCTTCCGTTACTTCTGTCTGCATCTGAGTGTGACCCTGAGGCGTCAGCTCACCTCCGCCACGCCACTCGAGGTAAGCTCTCCACGTGTCCCTGGGCGACGGGAACTGTGCACACGCACGGAGGAGACCCAGCAGAGCTCAGGAGAAAGCAGCACCGAGGGACATACGACAGCCGGCTAAGCTGTGAAAGTACTGCTGTCCCCCCCCACCAGCGGCTCAGCAGAGCGTGGGGCCCCGCAGCTCGGGGCACTTGCAAACGACCTCGCCCAGGTCACTGGTGGGCCGCACGCGAGGCACACACAAAGGGAAACCCTAGGAAATTAGGCTGCAGGAAATAAAAATTACAATTAAAAATCTCAGCAGACACGTCAACAGCTGCACACTGTGGGGGAAGGTAAATTCCACAGTACTAAAAAAATACATCAAAATCCATAGTGGCTACAACATTTTAGCTAACATGTCCACAGTTTTCTACAAAAACTTAGGAGATGTGGAAAGAAACAGGGAAGTATGACTCATACTTGAGAGACAAAAGTAGTTGCTAGAAACTGAGTTTTAGTGAGCCCAGATGTTGGCTTTATCAGGAAAAGATCTCAAAGCAACTATGACAAATATGTTCAAATAATTAAAGGAAATAGGACAATTCAACAACATGGAGACACCGGTAGAGAAATAGAAACCACACGCGCGCACACACACACACACACACACACACACACACACAGATTCTAGAGCAGAGAAAAACCACACTGACATTTTAAAAAAAGTCACTAAATGGGCTCAACAACAGATTGGGGATGGCAGAAAGAGGTATCAGTGAGCTCCAAACAGAGCAATGGGAGTTATTCAGTCTGAAGAACAGAGTGGAAAAAAGATTGACGGAAAGTGAAGAAGGCCTGTGAGACAAGCATCAGACACGAAATAGGAATCCGAGAAAGAAACAAAGAGACAGAAGGGGGCAGAAAACTATATTTGAAGAAATAATAGCCAAAAACTTCTCAAATTTGATGGACAATTAAATCTACAGATTCAAGAAGCTCAAATAATCCTAAATAGGGTAAATAGAAAAATGTCTATACCTGGACAAGGAGAAACTCTTGAGGAAGAAAAAAATGTGTAAGATTTTCTCTTTGGGTGTGGACAGCTTGGTGTCATTTTATTTGTTTTTTTAAAGTTTATTTTGAGAGAGAGAGAGAGTACAAGCTGGGAAAAGGCAGAGAGAGAGAAAGGAAGACGCAGAATCCGAAGCAGGCTCCAGGCTCTGAGCTTTCAGTGCAGAGCCCAATGCGGGGCTCAAACCCACAAACCACAAGCTTGTGACCTGAGCCGAAGTCGGATGCTTAACCACCCAGCGCCCCTAGATTCAAAGACTCAGACAGGTTGGAAGCAAAAGGATGGGAAGAGATACATGACATAAACAGAGCGACGTAATCCAGAGTAGCTGGATGATATTGGTCAAAATATACTTGAAGAAAACCATTTCTCGTGACCTTTGAGAAGTCAGTCAAGATTTAATAATTGTAAGAGGAGACCATCTAAAATCAGCCCCCAAATACACGAAGCCAAAACTCACAGAATTGAAAGAAGAGGGAGTTCACCAGATGCAGTTGGGAGATTGCTGCATTCCTCTTGTAGTGACCAGTGGATCAACTAGACAAAATCAGCGAAGATGTACAAGGTGTGAACAGAACAGTCACCGACGGGGTCGTGTTGATATGTAGAGATCATCCTACAGATGTGGACAGAGAGCAGAATTTAGAAACTGTGCTATTTTTTACCCAAAGGGGAAACCCAGCCTAACTTAAACTCATTTGAGCCAGACCAACACAGCAGAAGGGGAGGGATTAGAGCAAAGCAGGATTTCCAAGGGCCAGAGTCACGAAGACTCACAGGCATGGCGATGCTGAACGTAAATGGAGCAGGATCCTTGCAGGTCAGTGAGCCAAATGTTTTTCCTACTTAGAAAGACCAGCAAAGCCATGCCGACAGAGTCGGGGTTGGGAGAAGTGAGGCAGGGGTGGCGTGACAAGGAAAGGCAGTTGAGCCCCAAGCTGGAGCTGACAATCCCAGGGCTGATCCCAGAGAACAGGCACAGAAGCAAGTGCCAGAAAGGAACCCAAACTCCTTCCTGAGATTCCACCAGAGATCATTTGTTCCAGAGTAACACTGAGCCAGAAATCTGAGGAGCCTCGTCCAGCCTCTAATGCCTTCGGGCCAGACAGCGTGGAGGCCAAGAAACAGCCCCGGAGCTCAGCAAACTACTCAAACAGAGCCAGGCTAGCCAGCCTGGACCTCGGTGAGATTAGGATAAAAAAAATCTATGTAAACCTATCCATTTCTCTGCTCTTACATTTGCTTGCTTTACCTTCAGCGTTTTGTTTTGTTGTGATGTTTAATTCCAACCAAGTCCCAGCTGCATCAGGGAGAAAAGTGGCTTCCCACACCTAAGTCAGGGTAAATTTGGAAATGCGGCAGAGGCACACAGGGCGCCAGTGGCCGTGGGGCCAGGGAGTCGGTGGTGGAGAGAAACGTGAGGAAGTGGGCTGGGAGGCGCTCTGGCCAGCAGGGCACACTCCTGCCTTCCTTCCCAGGGATCTCTACCTTTCCTTTGCACGCTCCCTGGAAGTTCGTGCTCGCACAGTGGCCTTGGGCGTGAGGCCTGTGACTTCCTATTGTCTGGGCAGGAGAAACAAAGGATAGACTCGAAGGAATTGTGGAATGTTTATTATTTTAAAAAAAGCATCTGTCTTCTCTGGCAGGAAATCCTGCCGTCAAGTCTTAGAAAGGCCCCTGAAATAAATAGTCTTCAGTGCCTTTATTTAGTTTTTTCCAGCCTTATTGACACACGAATGATGTATAACATTGGTGTTAAGTTCAAGGTATACAACATCATTCAAGATCTGTATATGTTGTGACATGATCGCCACAATAAGGTCAGTCCCTCATATCAAGCCACAGGATATTTGGAAGCAGAGGAAGGTAGGTGACCCATCTGTGGGCACCTACTGAGGGTTGGGTAGTGGCCAAGTTCATAAGCAGTGCCCACAATCGCTCAGGCTGTTAACATGGCCACGTAACCAAACCCTGTCCCAATCCTGGATCCTGCCCTGTCCTTTCTTCCTCCTCCTTCCCAGGGAGCGAGGTCTTGGAGAATACAGCCTTGAGGAAAACATTGGGACTCAACCCCACAGAAGAGCCTGGAACTCATGGACAAATATTGCCGTGAACTCCTGGGATGTTGAAGAGCTTTGAGGAAGCCAGAGAAAGTTCCCGTAACTCAGCTTGCCTTCCAGCTCAGCCAGTCTCTCTGATGGAATACAAGGCTGCTTGCTCAGCTATCCAATTACCAGAATTTGAGGAACACTTTAGAAGTCGCTTCCTAGCTTTAAAAAAGAAACTTTTCTTCCTTTATATTAAGGTGTTTTGTTTTGTTTTGTTTTGTTTGCCATTCCTTAATCTCCTCTGCAGAATGTAACCAAGTCAAGTACCACATAACAAACATTCATTATTATTTTCTTTCCTAATATGTCAGTATTTACATACCTACACCCTATCTTTCTCTTCTTGACTTTTTATTTCTGTGCTCACTTTTCAGAATTTTCCAAAGTGAACTTAGGAACTGAACACAAACTTTATTTTTTTTTTCTGTTTTTCTTTGTCATCCTATCGTTGTCTCTTGCAGTCTGTTTTGTAACATAGACTTACGCACCCACATCACAAGGAGACACACTTAGAAGTATTTATAGGATCATCCAGAGTTGATGTGACCCTTGTTTAATATACAGTGTAGCAGGTTTAGAGCCTAATTGAGAAAAAAGAGTTCCTCTTCCTAAAAAGGGCAGAACTGGAGGATTTTGTGATTAAAATGCAGAAAGAAATCTCAGCAAAAGAAATTTATGACCCTGGTAGTATAGAAGTTACATGGTACAGACACCAAAGGACACAACGAAATCTTCTTCTCTAGAAGACCGAAGCTGGCATAGGGTTTCTACAATAACTTCTTCCGAAGCGAAAGCACATCCCTTTTTGCGTTAAAGTTATATAGTTCTGGGGTGCTGACAGCTAGCTCAGAGCCTGGAGCCTGCTTCCAGTTCTGTGTCTCCTTCTCGCTCTCTGCCCCTACCCCTCTCATGCCCTGTCTCTCTCTCTATCAAAAATAAATAAAACATTAAAACAAATTTTTTTTAAGTTATATAGTTCTGTAATACTCTCACTAATTCTGCGTGCCGGAGTTCGATATCTGATGGTCTACCAAATATGACTTCCTTGAAATAATAGAAACTTTGTATTTTAGTGAAATCTGAAATGATCCGTTGTCAAATGAAAGAAGGGAGAAGCCTCTACCAGAGATAAATGTCGCCTGAGGTTTCTGTTTTGCTGGAGGCCGTGTGGTTTTACATTGTGGCCACATTGCCTTAGGGGAGAGTGTAACATTTCCCTCTTGTTACAAATGGTGGAAACTTAACCAATTACTTGTGAACCTTGCAAATTTTGTCAAATGTGTGTTTCCCAAACAAATGAATTGTTGTCTTGGACTAGTAGAGAGAGATTTTCAAGCGTCAGACTTGATAAATGGCAGAAACCACGGAGGACCAGTCTGACAGGAATTGGCAGCGATAAGAACTGAACCAGGAAGGCCCATTATCTCGGAGCTCGCAGAAGAATGGCTTGGCTTCGGGCCAGGTGTATAATCAGTCTATTTTCGTCTTTATCACACAACCCAATGGATTTTTTTCAAATAATAGTAAGTTGGGTGTGGCTCTTTTCTTTCTTTTTTTTAAAGAGGATTTCCTGACAATCTGCCTAGAAGTTATGATACTATCTTTGTATATTTTCAGAAAATGGTACATTATGCACCTATGATAAGAAACAATGGGTCTTTGGTTTCAGCTGTTTGATTCTGGGTGTTTGGGGAATTTCATTTTCAGTGGTTCTTGTGACTTTCTTTAGTCTACCTCAGGCCCACTTTACTTTAGTCCACATCCCTTAAAATCTGTGATTTGTGAGGCCCATTACAACAAAGAGACCCACAGTGTTTAGATGGCAGGTTGGAACCCACTTGTTTAAAGTGGGCAGAACAGACACGGCTCTGCTACCCAAACAGCAACCTTCAGTATATAACTTGAGGTCACACACATAATGTCTTCGAAACCAAATATCTGTATTTATTAGCACATCGCAATCATTGGTGCCTAATTAACTTCCCACGTTGTCACAGTACATCAAAACTAAAATTTTCATTATTTGTTGTGGGAAGAAAATAGTCCTCAACCTCAAGTCACTCAAGGTTCTGTTTATTATTGAAGCTGCTATAAAGAAACTGAGAATTTGTTTTTTAATGAGTGAGAAAATTCTTCATTTTTATTAGTTGGAAATACTATAAATCCATTGAAAGTTTTACCAGAAAATTAAAACAGGACTGCTCTTGTATGTATTTGTGCAAAATATAAGGTTAAATTAAGGTAATTACCCAAGCCTTAAATACTGCTCAAAATATTTAAAAATCTAACATCCATTACAAAATCTCAGCAAAATACATATAGAAAGGAACTCCCTCAATCTCATAAAGGACAACCAATAGCTAATACCGTACTTGCCCGTGGAGACTGAATGCTTTTTCCCTGACATTAGAAATGAGGCGACGATATCTGTTCTGACTACCTCTATTCAAGGTTGTACTGGAGAGGGGCACCTGGGTGGCTTAGTCGGTTAAGCGTCCAACTTTGAATCAGATGACGATCTCACGGTTCATGAGTTCGAACACTGCATCAGGCTCTGTGCTGACAGCTCAGAGCCTGGAGCTGGCTTCAGATTCTGGGTCTCCCTCTCTCTTTGCCCCTCTCATGCTCATACTCTGTCTCTCAAAAATAAGTAAACATTAAAAAATATATTGTATTAGAGCTTAGTAAGTTAAACGTCTGACTCTTGATAATGGCTCAGGTCCTGATCTCAGAGTCTTGAGCCTGAGCCCCATGTGGAGCTCTACATTGGACTCTACATGGGACATGGAGCCTGCTTGGGATTCTCTCTCTCCCTGTCTCTTTTTGCCCCTCCTCCACTTGCACACACTCACAGGCTCACTTGCTCTCAAAAATATAAATAATTAAATAAAAAGAAAAAAATAAAAAGATTGTACTGGAGATCTTAGGTTGTACAATACAGCAGAAAAAAGAAATAAAAGACATATCAGAAAAGAAGGAATAAAGCTATTTTTATTTACAGGCAACATGAATACCTATAGAAAATTCTATGGAATTGCAAAAAAAGTACTAAAATTAATAATTGAATGCAGCAGTATTACAGGATACAAGATTAATAAAAGCCAAGTATATTTCTATCTACTAGTGAAGAACAATTTCAACTTGAAATTTAAAAAATCAATGTCATTTATAATAGCATCAGAAATATTAAATATTTAGGGATAAAGTCCAAACATGTTAACCGATATATCAAAAACTCTAAAACATTGCTGAGAGAAATGAGAGAAGACTTAGATTAATGGAGACATAAAGTGTTTTCATAAACTAGAAGAATCAGTATTATTAAAGTATCAATTCTTCCCAAATTAATCTTTAAATTCAATGAAATCCCAATCAAAATCAGCATTCTTGTGTAGCTATTCATAAACTGATTCTAAAATTCATATGAAAATGAAAGTACCTGGAATAGTCAAAACAAGGAATAAAGTTAATAGATATACACCATTTGATTTCATAATTACTAGGGGCACCTGGATGTCTTCGTCAGTTAGGCCTCCAACTCTTGATTTTGACTCAGGCTGTGATCCCATGGCTTATGAGATCAAGCCCTGAGTGGATCTCTGTGCTGACAAGGCAGAGCCTGCTTGAGATTCTGTTTCTCCCCTTTTTTCTCTGTCTCTCCTCTATCCACACACTCTTTCTCAAAATAAACACTAAAAAATAATCTACAATAATCAAGGTTGTGTGGAATTGGCATAAAACAGACATTTAGAGAAAGACTTTCTAGAAATAGATTCAATTAGTTTTCTACTAAGGTACTAAGGCAATTCAATGAAGACAGGAAACTTTTTAATAAATACTGTTAGAAAAATTGGATAACCATACTCCTCAAAAATGTACCTCAAAACCTACTTCACATCATATGCAAAAATTAACTTGAAATGTATTATGGTAGAGACCTAAATATAAAATTAAAACTAGAAAAAATCAGGAGAAAATCTTAATGACATTTGGTTTGTTAAAGTGTTCTTAAGCATGACACAAAAAGCAATAAGTCAAAAAGAAAAAGAAGGAGAAAATTGTGCTTCATCAAGATAAAAAACTTTTGCTCTTTGAAAGACTGCCATGGGGGCACCTGGGTGGCTCAGTCTGTTAAGTGTCCGACTTCAGCTCAGGTCATGAACTCGCATTTCGTGGGTTCAAGCCCCACATCGGGCTCTGTGCTGACAGCTCAGAGCCTGGAGCCTGTTTGGACTCTGTTTCTTCCTCTCTCTATCCCTCCCCCACTCACACTCTGTCTCTCTCTTTCAAAAATAAATAAACATTCAAAAAAAATTTTTTAATACTGCCATGAAAATGAAAAAGCAATCTACACAGTTGGAGAAAGTATTTTAAAAACCATTTATCATACAAAGAACTTTATTTGGAATATAAAAATATCTCTTATAACCCAATCAGAAGATGGACTTTACTTAAAATGGGCAAAATTGGGGCACCTGCGTGGCTCAGTCAGTTAAGCGTCTGACTTCGGCTGAGGACATGATCTCATGGTTTGTGGGTTTGAGTCCCACATTGGGCTCTGTGCTGACAGCTCAGAGCCTGGAACCTGCTTCAGATTCTGTGTCTCCAGTTCTCTCTCTGCCCTTCCCCCACTCACGCTCTGTCTGTCTCTCAAAAATAAAACATTTTTTAAAAGTTTTAAAAAATGTTTAAAAATATAAAGAAAATAATAAAATGGGAAAAATAAGTGAACAGACACTTTAGCAAAGAAGATACACAATGACAACACATGAAAAGGTCATCATGAGCCACTAAAGAAATACAAATTAAAACCATAATGGGGGCACCTGGGTGGCTCAGTCGGTTAAGCCTCTGGCTTCGGCTCAGGTCAGATCTCACGTTTGTGGGTTCGAGCCCCGCGTCAGGCTCTGTGCTAACAGCTAGCTCAGAGCCTGGAGCCTGCTTCCAGTTCTGTGTCTCCTTCTCTCTCTGCCCCTCCCCCTCTCATGCTCTGTCTCTCTCTGTATTGAAAATAAATAAAAAAAAACACTAAAACCATAATGAAATATGACTATACAACCAATAGAGTGGCAACAATTAAAAAGACTGACAATATCAAGTGTTGGTGAGAATAGGAAGCAACTGGAATTCTCATCTCATGGACTGCTGGTGGAAATGTGAGCAGGTGCAGCCACTGTTTGGCAGTTTCTTCATAATTTGACCCAACCCTTCCACTCCCGGACACTTACTCAAGAGAAACAGAAGTACATTCTATACACAAAGATTTATACATAAATGATCATGGCAACTTTATCTAGAAGAACCAAAAACTGGAAACAACTCAAATGTTGATCAATGATTGAATAGAAAAGCAGATTGTGATACGTTCATCCAGGAAATACTATTCAACAATGAAAGGGAAACTGTTCATACATGTAACAGCATGAATGAATTTCAGAATAATTATTCTAAGGTGAAAAAAGCATGGCCAAACAAAAGTACAAGGTGAATGAGTTCACATATAAAATTCTGGGAAATGCAAACTAATCTATAGCAACAAATTTCTAATTCAGTGGTTGCCTAACCTGTGGTTGGGGGAAGTGAGGCATAGATTATGAAAAGTACAAGGAAACATTTTGGGATGGTATTAACATTCATTATCCACGTTGTGGTGATGGGTTTCATGACAGGATAAATAAGTCATAATATTTTATACCTTAAATATATGCAATGTATTATATGGATATAGTTCAATAAAACAAAATAATAATGCTTTGTTGAATACTATTTCTTTTATTGTCCCCACTTTGTTTGTGAGATATGTGATGTTAGCAGTCCAAGTTTGCTTTCGTTTCACCCAACCTTTCAAAATTTTATGCTTACAGTATTTAAATGATAGTTATGGGGCACCTGGGTGACTCAGTTGGGTAAGGGCCCAACTTTTGTGTGTGTGTGTGAGAAAGAGAGAGAGAGAATATGTGTGAGCCTGAGCTGGGGCAGGGCAGAAAGAGAGGGGAGAGAGAGTCCTCAGTGGGCTCCATGTCCAGCACAGAGCCTGATATGGGGCTTGATCCCATAAACCTGAGATCATGGCCTGAGCCTAAATCAAGTAAGCATCTGACTCTTGATCTCAGGTCTTGATCTCAGGGTTGTGAATTCAAACCCTGTGTTGGGCTGGGTGTGGAATCTACTTAAAAAAAGAAGTATAAATGATAGTTATATCATTGAGTAAAGATTATACTTCCAAGGTTTATGTATTTAAGGTTAAGGATTATATTAAATGTGGTTTAATAATATTTTGTCATTAAAAGTTACTTTAGAGAATGTGGAAAATATTTTAAAAATATTAAGTGTATTTTTTATTAGGAATAACAGCCACTATTTTTGTTTTCAGACCTTCTCATGAATATAGAAACATAATAATTTTTTAATTGGCATTATGTTTCATGTAATGTTTTGTATCTTGATTTTAACATTACATTACAATCATTTTTACATGTAATATTTTGCATGTCATTGTCAAAAATGCAATTTTTCTATTATATACTAAACATTACATTGTAATGGATATGTCATAATTTATTTAACTTCTCTTTTAAAAAAAAATTTTTTTTTGAGAGACAGAACTAGCAGGGGAGGGGCAGAAAGAGAAAGAGAGAGAGAGAATCTTAGGCAGGCTCCGTGCTTACCATGGAGCCCCATGCAGGTCTCAATCTCATGAAATCATGACCTGAGCCAGAATCAAGAATTAGACACTCAACTGACTGAGCCGTGCAGGAGCCCCTAACTTTTCTTTTTTTGGGGACATTTAGGTTGTCCTCAAGTTTGCACTAATATGTATAATGCTGTGTTAAACGTCTATGTATTTGTGTGTGTCTTAAGCCATTTCCCCACTTTTTAGAATAAACTCGTAGAAATAGATTAATGATCAAAGAGTATGAATACATTGAGGACTCCTGATACGGTGTCTGGTTTTCAGCAGTACTGAACCAACTAACATCTCATTGGAAATACATAAGAAAGTACATGGTTGCTAGTTTATCTTCTATACTCTTCAAAGTATTGAAGCCTACAGAGCTTTTAAATTTTAACACCATTTCCCCCCTCACTGTTTAAGGAAACAAGGAAATTCCTTGAAGGAAATCATCATTTTGATATGACATCCTACTTAAAAGATATGAATCAGCTTTTCAAAAAAGTAAAAACCAACACATTCCTTTTATAGAGTAATATCATTAACGTTCATTAACACCACATTACAATTCTTTGTCAATCTCACAATTTTCCTTTTTCTAATATACAAATTACCTGCTATAAATAGTCTCTGATTCTGATACATGAACATGTAAAAATTTGGCAAGATATCTAAGGCACAGCTTGTGATTGATAAATTCTTCTTTCTCTTTCACGTAATGTGTTTGACTTATTTCTTTTTCACTTAATTATAGGTCTCCAGTAGAAATTATCACCTGGTAAGAAGTGACAATTACTTACCTACAAATACCAAGCATAATTTTATACACTGTAATAGTTAAAACTGCGAAGACTCAGTCATTTTAGGATCTACAGCCTTTTTAGATCCCCGTTTTAAATAGATTTTTAGATGAATCTATTTTTAGATATTTTTAGATAAGTCTAAAAAATAGATTCCCTGTTTTTTTTTTAACTTAAAATTTTTTTTAACATTTTTTTGAGAGAGAGAGAGACAAAGCACGAGAGGGGTAGAGGGCAGAGAGAGAGGGAGACACAGACCCCAAAGCAGACTCCAGATTCTGAGCTGGCAGCACAGAGCAGGACTCAGGACTCAAACTCACGGCCCGTGAGGTCATGACCTGAGCCAAAGTCAGACACTCAACTGACTGAGCCACCCAGGCGCCCCTAGATTCCTTGTTTTTTAATTGTGTTATATCAGTGACAAAACTCAGACGCAGGTCGAGTGCTAGGGCCTTTTCATTTTTGTGCATTCTACAGAATGTGGAGTCTCTGGGTCTTTATCTGATGATTCGGACCTTTACCCACATGACTGATGAGTCCCTGATAGTCCAGCACCAATGTGTGGTCTATCCCCTGACGGTCTGTGATGCATTAGGGTTCTTGGTCCTCAAGATAATTCCAGCAAGGGCCAACGTCCACAGGATAATGTTAGATCAGCTTTCAGTGGGGTATTCAGAAAGAAAAATGGTTAAAAAGCAGGCAAAAAGTTGTAATAAATATGCCATGAATGAGGTCTTACAGGTACCTACTCAGAGAAATTCTCCCAAACTGTGATTTGAAAGCAAATTATGTGCATATCCCTGGACAACGCAGGATGTTATGAAGACGTGCTGGGAAGGCGAGGCACGGCCTTGAGAGGGCAGCATGAGTGTGCGACACCTGGCGCCTGCCAGTGCCTGGCTCTTGGCAGGTGCCTGTGCCAAGTGCTGGAGGACGAGGTGTGGCCCGTGGAGTCCAGAGAAGAGACGGAGAGCAGCGCGGCAGCAACGGAGAGACGCCTTGGTGTGTGTGCTGCCATCACGGCGGAGGTAACTTTTCACGGGAAGAATGACTTGGTGGGGGTAAAGAGCGGCAGTCTGAGCTTCCTTTGATATTTAAATAAATTGTACTTGAGCCTTTGACAGCCTGCTTTGTGAGCATCTGTATATTTTTCCCATACAGACTTCCAGTGGGTGAAGAAGGACGGACGATGCCTTCCTCATCAAGGAAGCCGATCCCAGAGGCGCCAGGCCTGGGAGGAAATGAGGAATGGAGGAACCTTAGAGAGTCTGACCTGGTTACATTTACACCCCAAGGAAAAACGAGTAAGTGGTGTCACACTGAAGCTTTTCTGACTGCTTCTGAGTTTGAAATTTCTCTATGATGTTATTTCAGCCCCTTATATGCTTTTCTTCTTTTGAAGGCTGTAAAATTCCTCAGAAACACTCAGACTCATTTTCTGGCAGAGAGAGGAGGCAGGGAGGGAACACAGGGACACTCTTTTCAGCATCAAAGAGAGAAGAAAACTCAGCTGGAAGAGGTGGGGCGAGGCTAGAAGAACACGAGGGTCACACTTGGACCCTCTGGGAGGAAAGGATGAAGGAAGGGGCCAGCCTGGCCAGGACACCCATCCCCAGGCGTCTGCACTGGCCGGGAGCCTGGCCACTGAGTGCGCTGCTAGTTTCCGGGTAGGAATGGTGGGTGTGCTCTACCGTGGAGAAGAGAAAATCATTCGGTTTTTCCATCAGATACTGACATGTTCTTCAAGATCATGAAGTTTCCTTTCCCGGAAAACATCTTCTTATAACTCCACACTGATTTTATAAGTCTCTCGTGATTCGGCATGGAAACCCTGGGTGGTTTCCCGAGTGTAGACCCTGACCGCAGTGATTACCGGGTATGTGAACATCTCCACATGTTCCTTCACACATAACATTACCTACAAGAAGAAAGAGAGAGAGGAGAAAGAGAAAGAAAAAGAAAGGAAGGAAAGAAAGAGAAAAAGTGCGTTCGAGCCACGTTTGTTGTGAGGATTCCATGAAAAGCACCCAGAAAGCCCTTGGCAGGTCACGCCAAGAGCAGGTGGCTGCTCACTGCTGTTGTCACTACCAGCTGGGGTTTGGGCATGGAGTCCCCAGGGGCACCCTGGCTTTATCGGGGAGAGGGTAATCCAAAGTTAGTGTGGTGTGGCAGAGGCTGCTAGATTGTGCCAGACATGCCAGAGGGGACACTTGAGATCTCTCGGCCTCGTCTGTCTCAGACTTTGGCCTCTTGTGTGGGCCCAGCCTCTGCTGCGGTACTAACCCGCATGTACTCTGACTTCCTGCATGTGCCACGCGATGGTGACACCCTGCATGCCGCACCCCTGCCTGCTGTCTCCCTTGCTGAGGCTTCCGTGGCATGGGAAGGGTCCTTAAAAGAATGGAGATGGCCTTCCCTTTCCCTTTACTCTTTTTTCCTGGCTTTAATGCGAACACGATGGCCGGAGCAGGGGCAGCCGTTTGGGCCACGAGGCAGAAGCCGTATGTTGAAGGTGGCAGAGCGCAGAGACGACGGGGGTGGGGGTCCTTAGTGAGTGGCTAGGGCACCACTCCAGCTCCAGACTACCTCTCTGGTTATCATTTTGAGAAAGAAACACATTTCTGACTTTCTCAAGGACTGCTGTTTGGGGTTTTCTGCCACTGTCTGCTAAACCTAATCCTAACCGTTCAAGTAGAAAATTGGCATTCTGTATGAATGAAACGAAGGGAAAGGAAGAAAAAAAAATAGCACCACCTGTCATTTTAGATGCATTACGTGTGGCAGTACAGGATCCAGATGTCAGTGTGTTACCAGCACATTGTATCATCTCTTACAGATTTAGATTCTGGGAGCCAGATGTCCGGTGACCCAGTCACCTTTGAGATAACAGAACACTGGCCTCCAGACGAGCACGGCGCAAGCAAAACACCCCCCACTCAGAAAGCTGGCCTGTGAGTGCTTCTCCTCTCCGTTAACATGGGGTTAATTGCAGTAGTGTCTACTGCGCGCCAGACTCTGTGCTGAGCCCTCGCGTTAGAAAACCCAGGAAATCCCGCTCTGTGAAGGGTGTGTCTGAGAGGGTCAGAACTCTGGCCTGGGATTCCAGCTGGGAAGTTATCCAGCATCCCGGGTGAAGACAGCGGCCCGAGTCAGGGAGGAGGAGGTGGGGCATACAAACTGAGATGGAACACATACAAAGGAGGAGAAAGAGAAAGAAGTGGAGTGGGGGCGGGGTTAGGAGAGAAGCAGAGAAGGTGAGGGGTTCAGTCCTGGGCAGGCGAAGTTTGAGGTGTCCCTGGGCACCGTGTGGAGATGCTAAACAAGAAGTGAGTGGCTGAGCCGGGAGCTCAGGAGAGACGGCTGAGTTAGAGCACTTTCCACAGGATTTTGTTAACTCTTTGGTTGTGACGTTACACTTCCTAAGAGACTGCGTTTCTTGCTAATCTTGTATTCTCAGCACTTAGAACCAAACCTGCAACATAATCAATGCTCAATAAAGATTGGTTAAGTGATCGACAGGTAAATGAGTGACTGAATTTCAATCAAAAAAGATACACGTTTCTGCCATCTCAGGTCGGAGCCCCCGGCTGCAGTGGAAACATGGTTACAAACCTCAGTCCGTTGCAGAGTACCGCTGTGTGGTGTGTTAAGTTTGAATAAACTTCAGCAGGCTAGGCTCCAGACTGAACCACCCTTCAAAGTCATTTCCACAGGAAAAAGAGAGAAAATCACCTTTAAAACTCCAAAGTAGTTTACACCATACGTTTGAACCAAAAGGTCCCTCACCAGTTGGGAGGGTCATTCTTTTCTCCCCCCCCCACCCCACCCCCCGGAAGAATGTACCGTAACATCCCGCACACGTGTCCCAGAAGCCACGGCATCTCACATAAAGCCAAGAGTAGGTCAGAGCCCTGGGTGGTCACCACCTCCAGGCTTCGGGGACACCCCAGTTACCCTCTTTCCAAATCAGGTTGCAATGCTCAAAGAAGGAATTTTGAGGAGGGGAACAGAGGCACAGCCCAGTGACTTGAAAAGTGTTCCGGAGATTAAGAAGCGGTCTAGACCAGGGACCCAAGTGGATTTGCAAAGGGCCTACAGTTTGCCCTGTCTTCACACACTGTTAACAGTAATCACTAGGTGTTTCTCAGTGACAGCCAGCTCTGATTCTGAAAGTCCCTCCACCTTCTCTGTAAGCATTGTATCTGTATATTAACTTGTTCAGTAAAAGAGCATTCATACATTCAAATGCTAACTTGTTTTTGTTACTTCTTTTTCTTTTCTTTTCCTGGAGTGTCCAGCAGCAGCCTGGCACAAAGCCACTGAAGCCTTCTCAGCCCTCTGGGTGAGGCTTCTCGAGAATTCTGGTCCACACGTGAAACCTGGCAGACCACAGGCTGGCTGCCAGGTAGGATGGGCCATAATTTCTAACTTACTAACATCTCATATCGGGTAAAAGCAATTGATAGTGAAAGTTGCTTTTGAACAGTTTCAAGTAATGGCTGTTGTACCAGCAGGTCCTCCAGAGAAAACAGAGCCAATAGTTACACATGCAAGAGAAGATTTATCATAGGAATTGGCTCATGTGGTTACTGGGGCCAGGAAGTCCTGTGATCGGCTGTCCACCCGCTGGAGAGCCAGGAAAGCCAAGGTATGATTTAGTCCAAGTCTGAAGAGTCCAGTATGTAACTCCCAGGTCCAGGTCAAAGGCCTGAGAACCAAGGGGCCGCTGGTTTAAGTCCTGGAGTCGAAGGCCTGGGAACAGGAACTCTGAAGTGCAGGAATGGGAGAGGATAGAGGTCCCTGATGGAAAGGAGAGCCCTTCCCTCGCCTTTCTGTTCCATTTGGACCCCGACAGATTGTTTGCTGCCCACTCACATTAGTGAAGGCAGACCTCGTCACTCGATCTATTCAATCAAATGTTAACCTCCTCCAGAAACACCTTCACAGACATCCCCCTGAAAATATTTTGTGACCCATTGTCTGGGGATCCCTTAAACCAGTCAAGCTGACACACAAAATTAAGCCTCACATGTATTGCAGGAAATAAGTGGCAAAGTCACAAAGTAAACAAGCTCGCACAAAATCTTGTCATTTTAATACCATTAACCATGCCTAGATACCATGTATCACTTGCGTTGCCAAAAAAAATCTGTGAAATATCAACAATTTTCTGTGCACTTAATAAATGCATTGTGTCAATATTCAGAGTTGAGTCCACCAAACTGAAAGCAGCAGGTAGATTGTAATTAACATCAAATTTGGAGTCAGGACACCTAGATGTTAGTCTCACACTGACTTTTTGAGTCATTTCATTCATCATTCAATGACTATTTATTGAACAGCATATAATGGTCTGGACACTGTGGTGAGTGTTAGGGCACAAGACTGAAAAGAAATTGACATTGTATCTGCATTTATAGACTTGTAGTCTAAGAGCGAGGACAGAGATCAGTTTTAAAAATCTATGAATTAATAATACAACTGCTGTGAACCAGCACAAAGACAGGTCAGGGAGATGGTGCCGGGGTGGCAGGAGGTCAGTCCAGGCTTGATTATGATAGAGATCTGAAGGATGCTTACGTGTCGGCCAGACACATGGGGAAGATGGAACTTACATGCAAAGTCCTAGTGGCCTGGAGGGGGTAGCAGGCAGATTCTGGGTATGATGGACGGTCAGATGGCTTGAGCCTAGAGGACTAGTGCAAACCCCTGGCCAACACACAGCCAGAGGGTAACAAATGGGTCTGGGGGGAGGAGGTGGAAGGGGGATGTGAGATCATCACAATTACGTGTCAACAAATTAAATCTGGATTCAGTACTGAGAAATAATTGTAGGGGGCACAAGCTGGCATGAGAAGACTAGTTAGGAGGCTGCTGCTGGTCCGGAAGAGAGAACCGCTGTGTGATCCGGCCGGAAGTGGTGTAGAGGTGAACAAGTAGACTGCGGCCAGAGGAGGTAGAAGCAGTAGGACTCGGTAGTAGGTTGGGCACGAGGGAGGTGAATGAGAGGCAAGTGTTTAGGAGGGCTCCTACATTTCCAGTTGAGATATGGAATAATGGAGGCATAACAGATTTGAGCAAGACCAACTGCCGTTCCTAATTTCTGTTTCTGCAAAATAAAAGGTAGACTTAAAAAAATTTTTTCAATGTTTATTTTTGAGAGAGAGAGACTGTGCATGCGAAGCGGGTAGGGAGAGGGAGACAGAGGATCCCAAGCAGGCTCCACAGAGCCAGTGCAGAGCCTGATGTGGGGCTTGAACTCACAAACCCATGAAATCATGACCTGAACCAAAATCAAGAGCCGGCTGCTTAACCAACTGAGCCACTCAGGTGCCCCAAGGTAGACTTTTCTTTAAAGCACTCTCCAGATTCAAAATTATATGAATTGAATTATGGAATTCAATCATTTTTTCAAAATAAAGAGTGAAGCAACTAGAGTGGAAATTCCTTGTAGGTAAATACACTAGATATCGACTGTTACATTTAAAAACATTACCCAAACCTAGTGACCTGAAGCATTTATTATCTCCAGCTTCTGTGGGTCAGGGAGCCCGGAGCAGCTGAGCTGGGTGGTTCTGGCTTAGAGTTCCGCAGGCGGTGGCTTTCCAGTTCTTGCCAGGGGCTGCAGTCATCTGATGGCTAGACGGGGGCCAGAGGGCTCATCCACCTCCGCGGCAGCTCACTCACAGGGCTGTGAGGAAACGGCCTCAAGTCCTCACTGGCTCTTGGCAGGAGGCCTTCATTTCTTATCACACAGGCATGTCCCTAGTCCATCTGCATGTGCTGGTGACGTGGTACCTGGCTTGCCCCAAAGAGAGCCACTGAGGAGGAAGCTGCAGTACCTTTTATGATCTCCTCTCAAAAGTCCCACACCATCAATTCCACTTTTCAATAGAAAAGGGCAGAAAAGGGCAGAGAGAGAGGGGGAGAGAGAGAGAAAGTCCCAAGCAGGCACCACACTGTCAGCACAGAGTCTGACAGAGGACTTGAACTCATAAATCATGAGATCATGACCTAAGTGGAAATCAAGAGCTGGACACTTAACTGACTGAGCCACCCAGGCACCCCAGTAGATGGACGTATTTTAAAGCTACCACAGTAAAGTGGTGCCTCAGTTCATATCTAACCTTCTGCACTTGCCGCTTCACAAAGCACTGAGCACCTCTCCTGATAGTAAATAGCAACTGTTGTATACATTCAACTAAACTACAAATAAAGTGTTACACTCAGTGCTACAGTTCAGGATGAACATATATTCATGCACTTATTTATGTCTCTGTAATGAGACACGGACTGTCTAGCAAGGTACAAAGCTTATTGAGTCATAACCTGATGGATATTTGGGTCAAAAATTATGAAATGCTAGGGAGTGATTCTCTGTATATAAATACTCCACATAGGTCATAAGATACAGAAGGAATTCTAGAATTTACAAGTTACGTATGAGAGTCAAATATTTTATATTGGAGTTAGAGTGGAAGAATTAGCCTGAAGAAAGCCCATAGATGGTCAGTCTAATCCAGCTCCCTATTTTAATAGTTGAGAAAACTGGAATACAAATTTTAAAAAACCTTTTTTTCCCTGGAGCTTTCACACAGTTAGCGGGAAGAAGCCACTTTTGATGGGACCACTTCACAATAATCCTGGACAGGGGAGTCCGTGTTCTTTGAGGTTCTCTTCTTAGTCCTGAAATTCCCTGACATCTTAAGCTCTTGGAAAAGCACAATAGGTGTCACATTCCCCTCACTTTAACCCTCTTTGCAAGCAAGTTACAGAATAGTTGATGGGATCTTCCAAGGTCGCTTAGCAACTTGTTTGTAGGAATTGGGAATCAAGCCAAGGTTATGGACTCCCTCATTTAGACTTTTTGCACTCTGTTTGTTCGTTACTTCTGAAACTTTATTGCTGTTTATCACAAACTAAACTGGCTTTGTTATATAAGCAGAGAGGATTAAGTAATAGCTTTTACCTTGTCTTTGTTGAAGATTAATATGCTCATATCCGTGAACACATAATGAATTATGTAATTTGATATTAGATACGGAGAGAATAAAGGCAGGAACAGGCCTGTGGTTTCTTGACTCTTCCTTTAGGTACATTAGCCATCAAACCTCTGTTGACTGTACTGGAATTTTATAGCTTATATCAGCAATTAAATTTGTATGGCTTACTAGGCACACAAAGCAGATGATAAGATAGTTTTATTTACTTTGTTTTTACTGAGGGTTATCATATTGCTGAACACATTGTTGATAGGTACTTCAATAGGCAAGATAGTGGGAATAGTTTGAAATATCACAGTTTATAATAGAAAAGTCTCTTTTGTATCTCTGTGTATAGGTATTTAAAGTACTGTGATTTTACATCTGTATAGCTTTTTTTAATTAAACGATTAAAACAAAATTTTTAAATGTTTTTTAAATTTATTTTTGAGAGACAGAAAGAGACAGCACGAGCAAGGGAGGGTCAGAGAGAGAGGGAGACACAGAATCTGAAGCAGGCTCCAGGCTCTGAGCTGTCAGCACAGAGCCCGACGCAGGGCTTGAACTCATAGACCGTGAGATCATGACCTGAGCCAAAGCCAGATGCTTAACCGACTAAGCCACCAAGGCGCCCCTTAATTAAAAGAATTTTAATGTTTGTTTGTTTTTTAAGGGAGACAGAGCATGAGCAGCAGAAGGGCAGAGAGAGAGGGAGACAGAATCCAAAGCAGGCTCCGGGTTCTCAGCTGTGAGCATAGAGCTCAATTCAGGGCTTGAACTCACGAACCACAAGTTCATGACCTGAGCTAAAGTTGGATGCTCAACCGACTCAGCCACTCAGGTGCCCCACATCTGTATAGCTTTTTAAAAATGGTGAATAAAAAATAAAAATAGTGTATTACATTTTTTCATGAAAAAGCATTTCAGTATACAATGATGCTTTAGATCAATATCTAATATTTCATATTGAAATCCTTGAGTTGAACAAAACTGCATTTTCCAAAGATACAGTTGGAAATGAAAGGCCTGTTTCAGCATGTTACAGATGTTCATCTATTTAATGAGTATTTATTGGATGTCTCATTTGCCATAGTTATTTCGTTACTGAGTATACACTTGTTCCTAGATTACCCATAGACACTTAAAATCAGCATCTCTGTACGTTGCCTAATTATCTTTACTGCTCAGTTCTACTTCTTTTATACTCTGTGTTTATTTTACTAGTACCCATGGGTACTCATTTTCACATCTCCTTTTCTCTTACTCCTCGAAGTCTAGCCTCCATTTTTTTTTTTTTTTTTTTGGTAAGATTCTATTTCCTCTTCTTCATCTTCAAAACCTCCCAGGGTCAGTCCTTCATTCTCTAGTGCCTGGGCCTTTATAGCAAAATTGTGTGCGGTGTCCCTGCTCTTACAGATCACTCTGTCACTGAACTCCTCTCCCACTAACCCACATGGCTGCCGATCACTTTGCCAACACAGAGAGGATCGCGTTATTCCTTTTCTTAATGCCTCGAATGGATTCCTTTTTCCTTAAGGATGAAGCACAAACTCTCATCTTCCCAGATGGATCTCAACTTACCTTCCTGAAACCTCTAGTTATAAACATCCTATCTCAACACCAACCCCATCACGCTACTCAGTCTTCAAAGTTGATTGCCTTTCCCGACTTCTCCTCGTAGGGAACCTCTACTCACGCCTTACACCTTCCCTCCTCTGAGGGACTTTCTCCTTTCTATGCAAAGTTAACTGCCCTTTTCTTTTTCACTTGACACTCTGTATCTTTATTACAGCTCATTTTGCACAACTGTTTGCCTTTTCCATTACTGAATCCAGAGGGCAGGAACCTAGACTTACTCAAACTAGCAAGGGGGCTGGAACTCAATGTTTGTTCCAGATGAAGAAAAGCTTCCATTTACAAACCAAACTTGCACAAAAGAGTTTATTCAAGTATATGTGCTACTGAGGCAAATGCTTTGTAACTATCATTGGAATTCCAGAATTCAGAATCAGTCAATATGGTGGAGCACAGGAGGATTATAGCATAGAAGAGTTAGCAATAGATTGCAATAGACTGGTTTTGGTCTTTTTTATGCATATTGGGTGCTACATAAATTTTTTTGTGACTACTGGTAATATCAGATTGGTTTTCTGAAAAAAATCTAGTTTCAACAACCATATGTGAATTTTTCCCCTTGAAATCTGAAATCTTGGAATAAAACTGAAAAAAATTTCAGTGCAATTTCTCAGATTTCATTAAAGATACATATATTTGATGTAAGGAACAAAGTAAAACAATGGTGTGTATAGATGACAGTTACAATGAAAATACCTGATCCCTAACTTTAAAATTCTGTCAGCTCAGTTCATCAGTTTTTCACAGAATAGCCTCACACTTAGGAAACAGAGGCTTTGCTGCTTTTGTGTAATTGATGACCCACAGTGTCATAGATCTCAACTTAAATAATTTTACACTCTAAAACTAATACAGAAAATACTGTGAATAGAATAAAGGGAAAAATGCTCTTAGAAAGCCACCCAGCCAACCCTGGGTTTCCATCTTTCTCATTTTTCTGACACCTGCATCTTTGTGTATGTGTGTATGTGTGTTTATTTATTTTTTTAAAATAGTTTATTGTCAAATTGGTTTCCATACAACACCCAGTGCTCTTCCCCATAAGTGCCCTCCTCCATCACCACCACCTCTTTTCCCCCCTCCCCCGTATGTGTGTTTAAACATGCATGTGAGCATACTGCTTGTATTGCTTCATGACTTGTTTCCTCCCTCTAATACTACAAAAAGTTTGCCATGGTGTTATAAATGTTACATAAACATTTCAAGTTGTTACCCAAAATGCTACAGGGTATATATAGCTACTTTGAAGATATTTCATTTCCATGTTTAATTTTTGCATCTTATAAATAATATTGTGATCTAGAATTTATGAATAAAGGTTTGCTCTATTTCAGATGATTTCATTCAGAAACAATCCCAGATATGGGATTATGGGTACACATTTTTATAGGCTGAATCACAGTGCCAAATTGCTTTCTAAACAGGCTGTTTCAGTTTACACTCCTACTCTCAATGTCTGAGAGTACCCTTTTTATCTCACCAGCCTTGAATGTTATCTTTTACTTAAATATTTACTAATACTATAGCCAACTGAAATGTTACATTTTCTGGTCTGTTTGCTGTTGCCAGAGCTTAGGATAAAATCAAGGCTTTGGAGTCAAACATAACTAAGGTTTGGCCATTGCTCTGACACTTCCTGGCTGTATTACATTGAGCAAATTAACTCCTTCGAGTCCCTTTAGTCACTGATTAAAAAAAAAAATACGTCAATGTTAATGTTGACTCCAAACACAGGGTTTTTGTAATTATTAAAAGATGCTCATGTAAAAGCCTGTTACCCCAGTGCCTGGCACATGACAGACAATAGTGAATCATCCGTTTTCCTTTACAAAAGTGTGTTACGTACTTTTGTTTGATTAGTGTACTATCCAGGAATTTACATAATACTTTGACTATCTTTACGCATGCAACTTGGGATGTGGGAGGCTGAGCAATTACCTGGATAAGACTTGCACCCTGGGGATGAAGTCAGGGAGTGATCTTTTACTTAAGTGAAAGCACACACCTGGTTCCCATCCTTGAGGAATTTGCAATCTGAAGATCTTTGAATTTAACTCTAGGGGCTTTTAATTGTTAAGAAAGGTCGCAGAGGGCAATGGAGGAAAAGCACTGAAGCTGGGAGCTTAGTGAACTGAAGCATGAGCTTAGTGAAAGTGATCTCGGGAGAGAGTTCCTGGAGAAGCTACTATCTCGGGGAAGGCAAATGCTAAGGCAGGAAGCGTATGAATTATTTGTTCTATAGAAGTTAAGTACACTCTTGAGGTTTTGTTATTTGAATCTAAAGTTTGTTCATAAAAGGTAAACTATATAAAGATGGCATGCACGGCAAGCTGGACTGGTCTGGTTTTGTGCACTACAGCTCAAGTACACTCAGCAAATGTTACTCTTTGAATCCCAGCAGAAGACGGACAGGATGGGAGCGTGGTGCCGACACCAGGACACTGACTACAAGACTGTCCAGTCCCAGCCACTAACGAAAGTGAGCGGCCTGGAGTCAGACTAGGATCAATTGTCCAACCGTCTCTAATTCAGGGATAATTTAGGTTTGGCTGCTCTTTGGGGGCCCCACTTCCAACTTTTTTTCTTCTTGACCGTCTCCGCCCCACTTCCAACTTTTTTTCTTCTTGACCGTCTCCTTCCCCAAAATGTCGGTGGTAATGAATATCGTCGATATCCTTGTCTGGATAAAAGTCTGCACTCGCGATGGATATGGGGCCATATCCATCGAGGTTTTGGTGGAGTTATCAGAAAAGGTAAGTTTTTCGAGTTGGGTAAAAACTGCCCGAGTAATTTAAACATTCTCTGTGGCAAATGTAAATCCCTCTAAGATAGGCCCCTTTCTATTTCCTGGTGCAGGATTCTCCAGCTGAGCAGCCAAGTGACACGCTTGCGGCTCGGTCCTGGCTCTCCCTCCGGGAAGGAGAGTCCCTCCTCGGGGGCGATGGAAACGCCCTCGGCGGGTTTTCGGCACCCGCGGGAGTTTCAAGTTTCCACTCCCGGGGGTGCGGGGCGTGGGTGGCGGCGGGCGCACCGTGAGCTTCGGCCCCAACAGCCCTCGTCCCTCCGGCCCAGTCCAGCCATCGGGGTCTTCCGCGGGCCTCCGGGGCCAACGCGG
>NC_043710.1:101495144-101496943 GCF_006229205.1 Suricata suricatta | reverse complement strand
AAATAAGTCAGGCAGAGAAGGACAGATACCACATGTTTGCACTCATATGTCTAACAGGAGAGCAGGAGAAACCTAATGGAGGACCAGGGGGAGGGGAAGGGGGAAAGAGAGTTGGGGAGAGAGATGGACGCAAAACCTGAGAGACTACTGAATGCTGAAAAGGAATCGAGGGTTGGAGGGGGAGGGGGAAAGAGGTCGTGGTGATGGAGGAGGGCACTTGTGGGGAAGAGCACTGGGTGTTATATGGAAACCAATTTGACAATAAACTATTTAAGAAATAAATAAATAAATAATGAGTGGGTGGCTCAGTAGGTTGAGGGTCCAACTCTTGATTTTGGCTCAGGTCATGATCCCAGGGTCATGGGCTAGGAGCTGAGCATGGAGCCTGCTTAAGATTCTCTCCGTCTCCCTCTGCCCCCTCGCCCACTCATGTTCACAGTCTCTCTAAAAAAATTTTTTTAAAAGCTTAAAATATATGTTCAATATAAATTAATATTGAGAAATAAGTGAATAAGAAAGGAAAGATTCTGTGAAAGAGGCTACAAACTAAGGCCTTCACTGGGGACTGACTGGCGACTTGCATCAACCCAGAGGTGAGGATCCATGGGCTACACCAGTAAGTGAGGTTCCATGAAGAACTTTAGCCATCAGGAACAAAGCTACACGGCTTAAAATAACCTGGTGAGGGGGAGGTAGAGAGCAATCCTATCCAGGACCCCTGAATTCAGTACCGAAAGGGTGGTATCAGGGTAGGTAAGAAGTACTCAGGAGCTTTTGGTCAGCTGGAGGCCCAAGCTATCCAAGAAAGGGTTACGTCCTTGAGTTCCCAGATTTACAGACAGCAGCCTAAGATCATATTGGCTCTGCCCCATCAGGCAGACCCCACCAGCACAGCTCCGTCTTCCCATTATTTTAGGCTTTGGTCTTCGGAACATACTTGTTAAAATCTACCGCTTTTTAAATGGCCTAAGTTAAAAAGCATTTTAAATAACCTAAGTTAAACTGCATTAAGGTAAAAATGGATGAAAAGACTGCCACCATCATTCCACGTTTCAGGCTCCATTAAACTGTACAGAGACTATATTAAAAGATTGAGAACAGATATTAAAATAAAAAAGTATAAGCACGTATCTTTAAACAACCCGTCAAAGATAAAAATGAATAATAAAATCCAGTCCTGCCGTTGGCAGTGGTAAAGCAATGAACGAGAAACAACCCTTGCCCCCTCCCTGAGACTACTGACAGCAAGAGAGGGAAGAGCAAAGTCTGTCGTTTCTTACCACCACAGGAAAAACAGTAATTAAAGTAATGACAATGTCTAAAAGGACAGACTCCACATACTTCACCCACACTGAAATTAATTGTATTTATCCTACAAATATCTCTGAGTCTCTCCTACACACTGTTCCACTCATAGGGACACAGGAGTGAACAAAACAATGTATGATCCACAAGAGCAAGAATTTAACATTCATAAATGCCATAATTTAAATTCTGCCTCATTTAAATAAAGCTACAAAGAATTTCCAATACATAGCTGTTCATTCTTTAATAATGTTATTAAATTCCTCCCTCCAGAAAAAGTGATGAAGGAAAGAACCAAATTCGTGACAATCGTTTTTGCAACTTCAAAGGGACTGTTCTACCTTTTGCCATTTTTGTCACAGTTTTGTCCTATTAATCTGAAAAATAAAGCACCCTAGGGAAAGCAATAAAATTCTGAAAACTAAAAAAAAAAATGTATATATACATATACAGCCCTGAATATTAATCTCCTCTCAAATCTAATAATGCTGTTT
>NC_043710.1:101420312-101495044 GCF_006229205.1 Suricata suricatta | reverse complement strand
CAATGGCCAGATTTCATTCTTTCTCATTGCCATGCAGTACTCCATTGTGTATATAGACCACATCTTCTTGATCCACTTATCAGGTGATGGACATTTAGGCTCTTTCCATGATTTGGCTATTGTTGACAGTGCTGCTATGAACATTGGGGTACATGTGCCCCTATGCATCAGCACTTCTGTATCCCCTGGGTAAATCCCTAGCAGGGCTATTGCTGGGTCATAAGGGAGTTCTATGGATAGTTTTTTGAGGAACCTCTGCACTGTTTTCCAGAGCGGCTGCACCAGTTTACATTGCCACCAGCAGTGTAGGAGGGTGCCCGTCTCTCCACACCCTCGCCAGCATCTATAGTCTCTTGATTTGTTCATTTTAGCCACTCTGACTGGTGTGAGGTGGTATCTCAGTGTGGTTTTGATTTGTGTTTCCCTGATAGTGAGTGATGCTGAGCATCGTTTCATGTGCCTGTAGGCCATCTGGATGTCCTTTTTGAAGAAGTGCCTGTTTATGTCTTCTGCCCATTTCTTCACTGGATTATTGGTTTTTTGAGTGTGGAGTTTGGTGAGTTCCTTGTAGATTTTGGATACTAGTCCTTTTTAAAGATAAAAGTAATACAGTTATGACAAAACAAAGAATTTAGAAAGATGTGAAAAGAAAGCTGCAGGTTCTCTTCACTCCCCAAAGTCCCCGACCTCTACTCCTCTAGCCTCCTCCTCCTGTTTTTCGTAGGAATTGCCATTAGCACTTCCTTCCTTGGATACAGAAAATGCCAATACTTAGGCAAGGATAAACATTAAAAAAAAACCCTTTACTTGTGATTATAGAGTCTATAAAAATACGGTTATTTTGTAACAAACATTGAAATGGTAGTTACTACTGTATTCAAAAGATTAATGTTTCTCAGACATTTTAATTTTTTTTAATATAACACAATTTTTTTTAACATATGCAATTATTTTCCATCATTTACAATACAGTAGTTACAATGACACTCCAAATGGATAAGCAAAGTAAAAAATCAAAACACCAACTTCTATTTCATGTAATTAGACTTATATAGAAATTAGAAGGTTAAGTAACAACTAGTTAATCACCTAATTTCACAGCTCTCTGAAGTGGCAATCGTTATATAGCAGCTTATCTATGATACATTCAAGATACATGATACAATTTATTACTTGCCCATAAGCTACAACACAGCCTGCTTAATACCTTTCCTTAATTAATTTTTTTTAAATGTTTACTTTTGAGAGAGAGAGAATTTGAAGTGGGCTCCGAACTGAGAGTGGAGAGTGGAGGGGCCCAGTGTATCTCAGATTTTTATTAGTTGAATGTAATCATATGATGGAATTTCCTATAGTAATTCTCAAAAGTGTGTTTGTGTGCTTGTGCAAATTGTCTTGCTTAATGACTGAAGGTGAAGTTCACTTTTTGTTTTCTTCCTAGCGTCTGGCATGTAATTGATAGTGAAAAGTGGTGTCCTTTAAACATATGTGTCTTTGGGGGCTCCCAGGTGGTGCAGTTGGTTCCATGGCTGATTTCAGCTCAGGTCGTGATCTCACATTTGGTAAGTTTGAGCCCCACATGGGCTGTGAGCTGACCACACTGAGCCTGCTCGGGATCTCCTTCTCTCTCTGCCGTTTCCCCTGCTTGCACATATGCACACACTCTCTCAAAATCAATGAATAAGCTTTAAAAAAATGTGTCTTCATATTGGGAGCTGTTTGGAGCTTCATATTGGGAGCTGTAGTCCATATGATTTTCTTTGCTCATTTCATGTAATCCTGAACTCTAGCTTCAGCTTCCTAGAAGAGAGGGGCTCAGTCAGGTTAGCAGTTGTATAGGGTTTCCCCCCCTTTGAATAGACAGTATGTATAGAAAACTTTGGTAATGTACTAATTTAAAATAATCAGTTTTACTTAAAAGTTAGACATAAATTCGTATATGCATAAGTTTTGCATTGTTTTCTCCCTATTGTAATATCAGTTAGCCTTTAACAGAATCCTAAATAGCATTTTGCAAAGGCGATATATATAAATAAGGTAGCGATTTTGTGTCTGTGTGTGTTTTACTTCAAGCAATCCAATGCAGATGAATAGAATGCTCTAGTCATGCTCGTTACTTTTCTACATAATTTATACACATTTGAAATAAACGTTTTGATCTTTAATCAAGTTGATTTGTTTGAGAAAGATCTTACTTTGCTGTGAACCATTTAGAGAAGAGGTCAACAAACTAGTTGGCAGGCCAGATCCCTCCTGCTTGCCTGATTTTGTAAAGGAAGTTTTACTGGAACACAGAAATGCCATTTGTTTACATAGTGTGTCCAGATCCTTTTGAGCTATAATGTCAGAGGCCGTATATTTTGCAAATCCTCAAGTATTTACTCTTTGGCCATTTATAGAGAAAGTTTGCCAACCCCTGATTTATAGGGAACAAAATATCTTGTTGAAAGAATGTCTTAGGTACAGTATCGAAGGAGGTGGCACATTGTTTCGGTTTCTGCCCCATGATTATAGAGTTTATATAGTTACACGTTTCAGTATCAATAATTGGAACAGATATTTTTTCTGAGTTCTAGGTAGTCTGTGGGCTTTCAGAACCTTAAGTGTATCTTTTATTTGTGAAAAGTTGTTAAATAAGACTGGCTGCAGTGAAATTGTGAGGTGAACAGTCTTCTTTTTCAAGGACTTCTATCACGTAAGATGCTCTGGTTGCAATAACAGGAAATTCTCAAACTGGCTTAAATAATGAGGAAAATTATTATCTTACATAAGAAAGTCCGAGGCTTAAGAATAGCTCAGTAATGACATCAAGGACCCGTTACAACTTCCTGCCCTGCGGTCTTCCCCCACTAGATCTCCCCCCGGGTTACAGTCGGGCTGCCGCCGCACTAGCCTCAGTTCATATCTTCTTGGTTACCAAATTTATTTAAATTATGAAATGAAAAGGGTTGATTCCTGCTAAAACACTTTTAGGCAGGGTTGACAAACTATGGCCCACGAGCCAAATCCAGCCTCCTGCCCAATTTTATAAATAAAGTTTAATGTGGACACATCATCGCTCATTTGTGCACATATTATCTATGGCTGCTTTCATGCTACAACAGCAAAATAGTTGTAACAGAGACCACACGGCCTTGCAGAATCTAGGAAGTTTATTTACCTGGCCCTGTAGGGGAAAAGTTGGCCAGCTTAAGATAACATTACATAAGCTTATATTCTCTACCGGATACTCTTTGTATCTGGTGGGTAACATACTGAGAAAATCACATCTAATGGGAATATAGATGGCCCGTATTGTGTACCATAAAGTGTGTTAACTGCTTCAATGCTCTTGTATTAACAGGAGTTAATATTCAGTGCACCAGTGTTCTAAGCAGAGTTTTCTATAATGTGAGTTCTGAGTATTTCTTGTGTCCTCCTTTATTTCTTTTAATCTTCCTATTGTTTTTGTAATCTAATAACCTTCAAATAAGTTAACAGAGTAGGTGTTTATAACCAGAAATCCTGGCTAGTATACTGATTGATGTGGGCACAAGAGTGCAACCAAGGGACCCTTAGTGAAACAGAATGGGGATGCAGGAAATCTTAGCCATGATTAAATCTGGAACCCTTTAGCTTTTTTTACTGAGGGTATGAAATGGATTAAACTTTGTTAGCCATCATCAGGACTTTTGATAATTAAGCTTCTTGTAGATTCTCTAGTTTGGTTATTAGCAAGTTTGGTACATATACCTGAAGAACACATTATTTTCATCTAATCAACAACTAGCATAATAATTACAGTTACTGTTAAAAGTGTCCCACTCTCTGGCCTTCAACTCTAATTTGATTGTCAAATTAAATGAGATCATTAAAAGTCTTGAATAGGGACAATAGAGGCCTAAATTTGGGAAACCTGGTTGGGAGGAGTTTTTTTTCTCCTCCATGTTCGCTGTCTCATTTTTTTTAATCTTTTTTTTTTTTAAGTTTGTTAATTTATTTGAGTGGGAGAGAGAATCCCAAGCAGGCTCCACGCGGTCAGCATGGAGCCTTTTGCGAGGCTTGAACTCACAAACTGTGAGATTGTGACCTGAGCCGAAATCGAGTCAGACCCTTAACCAACTGAGCCACCCTTGCTGTCTCTTGTAGTATGTTGGCTTATTAGCGTGTCACTTAGCTATTTCATAATGTAAATTAGAGGAAAATATTGCCCTTGACCATAATCAACAGAAAAAGTCAAATGAATATTATATGTAAACCTAATATGCCAACAAAATCAACAAACATCTGAGGTCCTACTGTAAGCCAGGTGCCCTTCCAGTTTTTAAAAGGGAGTTTTGAATATCTTGAAATTAGAAGCTTAATGAAAGACCTTCTGTAGAGCCTTAATGATTGCAGGAGAGACTACTGTCCAATTTAAGAAATGTAATTATTCTGTTGTGAAAATTAGCTACTGTAATTAATGTCCAGTGTTCAAAAACTTGTAAAGCATGGATTGTTTGTGAGAAGTCAGGTCATTTTGAGACTTTGCTTTTGTCCTGCTGTATAGGTGACTTACATAAATCTGTTTGTTTTTACAGTTTTAATCATGTATTATGTTACCTTTTGATGTTTTCATAACTGTAAAATGAAATTGAATTGCATTTGGCTTTCTTAGCTTTTAGCATTTAAAATTAATCATTGCAAATGGTAATGTATGGTTTTTCTACCAACCTTGGGAACAATATAGATATGTTGCTTCCTTTAAATTTATAGGCTTTTTTAAAGTTTATTTTTATTTGAGAGAGACCGAGCAAATGGGGGAGGGGTAGAGAGAGAAGGGAGAGAGAGAATCCTGACAGAGCCCAACTCCAAGCTCAAACCCATGAGATCATGACCTGAGCTGAAACCCAAGAGTTGGATGCTTAACCCACTGAGCCCTCCAGGTGTCCCCAGATTTCTTTTAGAAGAGAGTCTAAGTTCAATGTAAAACTTTGTTTTTAATTTTGTAATTCTATTTTATATTTGTTTTAAGTTCTGGAAATTTGGTTTGCATTTACAGTAACGTGTAAAAATTGCTCAGAAATGTTGAATATTTCATTTCCTTGAAAATATCCTTGAACAAAAATCAGTTTTTACCTAAGCAGGTGCTTATTAGTACCCTATTTGGAACTACGTATCACCCTTATAGGCAATCCATTTACAAGGTGTTTATACCAGTATAATTTCACTTGTAACATCTTTAGAGATCCCTGAAAACAACGGAAGAAAGAGCATTAGCTTCTTCTTGAAAAGCTCTGGTAATTACTTGAGGTGAGCTTGTCTAGAATGATGTCAGACAACAGAATCGGAAGACCAGGAGAGCCCAGGACTCGAGTTTAGAAGGACTTCTGACTTGTTGACTAGCCTTATTCCTTTGGGGAAGTCACTCACCTCAATCTAAATTCCTTATTAAAGGATGAGAGATTGTGCTACCTTTCTTGGGCAGAGGGAAGAAAGGTCATTTTTATGAAGCTCGGGTGAGGGAGGTGAAGTGGCTGGAAAGTAGTCTACAGGTAGTTCACTGTCCTTGTCCTTGTGTTGTGCCTTATTTCTTTTTTTATAAAATGGAGCTAAAATTTTTTTGTCCTCTTCACTTGAGGAATGACATGGCATTATATAGCTAAAGGTGCATTAATACTGCTGTTAAAGTCACTATTAAACACTGAGCTAAAAACCTAATGAACATAGTTCTGTGCATATTAGAACTTTTAAGCTGGTGGGTCTGTGAACTTGGATAGGAAAAAAAGTTGCATCTTGTTTACACATTTTCTTCCCCTTATTAATGTGGGCACTTAGTAGTATTAGCACTAACAGAGACTATTTCCAATAGAAATTGTAGCTATTTTCATAATCCATCACTGTTGCAGAAATCTCAAAGTGACATAGAAGTTTAATTAGATCCATTGGTAGATACTGTTATTTAGTTAAAAGCACATATATTACTATATAATAAATTTGTGATTTTTATATTTTGATAATTGTATTCCAGTCTTCTATGCAATGTTAGTATATCTTATGAAAATACAGTTAAAGTGCTTTTGTACATTAAAAACATCTAAAAATGCTTTTCTAGGAAGGGCGTTATAGGCTTCCCCTGGGGGTGACCATGTGGGGGGGGGGAGAACTTTTTTATTGTAGATGTTGTTATTGTGTTGGTCTGATGGCCAGAGTTACCTTATTAATTCAGTTTATACTTTTCTTTGTTAAACTGCTTCCTAATTCCCCAGTAAATTGGCAGAGGAATTCTTCTATAACTTTTTGGTCTGTGGAGAGACCACAGTTGGTTCAGAGATTGCTTCTGTGTCTCAAAAGGCAGGGAAAAAAAATTAAAATTAGGTGTGAGGAAAAGGATATCTTAAGAGTAAAATTAGGCAGTGTGACATAAATTATTGAAGCTTTGGTAATAGGCCCAGGATGGACTAGACTGAACACCTGTTTTACCACCTGACAGGTGGGAAGAGTCTGTTGTGCCACTGACTTCATAGAGCTCAAGGTGTTAAGCATGAGGCTGTTTTTCCATTGTCTGAGGTAGAGAGGAGGCTGTTTTAAGGTCACCCTCAGAGTTAAAGGACAAAGAGGAAAATGTTTCATATGAGTGCATTGTTTGTAAACATTGTATTTAGAATCTATAGCCAAAGTGGTTACTTTGCTGGAAATGGGAAGTGTGTGTGCTGGCAGCATCTCTTAAAACCCCTTGTTGAGTCTGTCTTTGTCAGAATTGCACTTCGTTGCTCCTGGGGGAGTCCGTGTGGCAAGGCTGTAGGGTAAGAAAGCTTTAAGAAATTCATGAAGAGTCAGGAGGAGGGAGGAGGTTTTTTCCTTAGTAATTATATATTTGACAGTAGATGGGAGAAGAGTTGATTTTTATTATGTCTCTGATATACAGTGGTTTACACGATTATGTAGTACCTTTTTTTTTTCTTTTGAGAAGAAAGGAAGTCACTAAAAGACAGTAATTTCAAGATGAATCATTAGAGATGGAAAGCTAGGACGTGTATCTTGTATCTAGCATTTCTTTTTATTTAAAAAAGTTTTTTTAAATGTTTGTTCATTTTTGGGAGCGAGACAGTGTGAGCTGGAGAGGGGCAGAGAGAGAGAGACAGACAGACAGACAGAATCAGAAGCAGGCTCCAGGCTCCGAGCTGTCAGCACGGAGACCGATGGGGGGCGGGGGTTGAACTCATGAACCGTGAGATCATGCATGACCTGAGGCGAAGTCAGATGATTAACCAACTGAGCCACCCAGGTGCCCCAGTATCGTAGCTTTTCATGTGACATTTTATTAAATTGTCCATTTTGGTACTAACAAATGTTAGTTTCAGGATGTAATCATAGAAGAACCAGAAATGTATTTCTGACGTTAAATAGAACTATTGTGATATAAATACTTTCCAAAAATAACTAAATTGGCTAAAAACATGAGTTTTCGTTGTATCTGTACACAGCTTCATCGTATAAAATTTAAGGTGAAATTCTTACGTAGGTCATATAAGCTTGTAAACTGATACATAAACAGTTAAGTAGAGTACATTTTTTAAGTTCTCTGATTTTTAAAATTAGGAACTTAACAAAAATAAGACCTTGATGATTATTAAGTACTCAGTTCTTCATATACAGATACCATTTGTAAGGATACCTGTGTTTTTACATAGTTAAAATGAGTGCATAGTCTGCCTTTTCACTTAACCTCATGTAAATGTTGACAACAGTTTATTAATATGCAGACACCCCCGTAATGGTCCATAGTGCGATCACATAACATTGTGATTTTAATTACTGGCTTTTAGGGGCACCTGGGTTAAGTGTCCAACTTGGGCTCAGGTCAGGATCTCATGGTTCGTGGGCTCGCTCCCCACTTTGGACTCTGTGTTGATAGTTCGCAGCCTGGAGCCTGCTTTAGATTCTGTGTCTCCCTCTCTCTCTGCCCCTCCCCTGCTTGCACTCTCTCTTTCAAAAGTAAACATTAAAAAAAATTTTTTTTTAATTACTGGCTTTTGTAACAAGTACTGCTGTGGATGTCTTGCCACAGGTTACTTTCTTTTGTATTTCTTTACTTCTTTGGGGTATATTCCAAAAGCAGAATTTCCTGTTCAGAAAAGATTTGAGCCTTTTTTATATATTGACAACTTTCTAGAAATATGGAGCAGATTTATGGTGCTGCCAGCAATGTTTATCTACTTGTTTAGCAGTACTTCTTATCAGTACTGGCATGTATCATTAATAATAAGTTTGCTAGTTTAATGAATATATAATGAAAATGGCCTTTAAGGCCATTTGATTTGTGGTTTTAATCAACGCAGCTGTGCGTTTGTTTTGTGAAGAATTTGTGGAGAGTTTGGCATTTAACCATTTACTGAGTCTGAGTGATAGCTTTATATATTTAATTATTTCTTCCCATGATACCTTTTTGTTATGGCTATTGCATAACTTTTTATTCTATTACTTAGTATTTTGCTATTCTATAGATGTAGGGATTTTTTTAAAAAATGTATTAATCTGTATTCATCATAATGTATGTATTTTTTAGTCATATTTCCCCTCCAAAATTAGAATTTTTTCTAAAGTCTCCCTTTTTGAAAAAACATTCACCTGCTTAGATTTTATTAAATGTTATGGTGAAGTTAATAGGCCCTACTTAGGTTTACTTACTCAGAGTAATTTTGTTCTTTCATTTTAAAGAGTTTGTTTTTCTTATTATGAAAGCTCTGCATTAGAAGATTACAGATTCACTTTAATTCACAGGGACTCGATATTTTTGAGTATAATCATATGAGTCTTTTCATATGATACTTTATGTATGATTTTATAACCTGGCTTTTTAGTAGTTTGTGGATATTTTGCCATGTTTAATATTTTCCTATAACATTTTTAAATGTTTGTTTATTTTTGAGACAGAGAGAGAGTGGGGAAGGGGTAGCGAGAGAGGGAGACAGAATCTGAAGCAGGCTCCAGGTTCCAAGCTGTTAGCACAGTGCCTGATGCAGGGCTCAAACTCGTGAATGGTGAGCTATTGACCAAAATCAGATGCTTAACCGATTGAGCCACCTAGGTGCCCCTTTCTGTAACATTTTGATTAGTTGCATTTGAGGTCTGGCAGAGCCTACGGATATACCATGGTTCACTTAACTATTGACTTACAAATAGCACTATAACTAGAATCTTTGTAACTATGCTATTGTACATATTTGTTATTGTTTTCTTTGGGTGAATTTCCACAAGTGAAATTATTTAGCACTTTTTTAATATCAAAAAGTGGATGTCAGGTGGGTATATGGTAAAGCTCTAGACGTCAGGGAGGTGTCAAAAGACCATTTGGCCATTGATTAGTTGTGTGACTAAGAACAAGATATTCTCATTCAGTTGACCTTGTTCAACTAAGGAACCATAATGTGACCTGTCTTGTCTCCTTAGTTTTTTGTTAGTAGAAAACTAATGTAAAAGAACACACAATTATGAAGTATTCTTTAAATTTTTAAGAATATTTTGCTTATTGGGGTGGGAGGAGAGAGAGAGAGAGACAAAGATAGAGTTTGAGCTGGGGGAGGGGAAAAGGCAGAGAGAGAGGGAGACACATAGGATCAGGCTCCAGGCTCTGAGCTGTCAGCACAGAACCCAATGTGGGTCTGGAAGTCACAAACCGCAAAATCGGATGCTTAACCGACAGAGCCACCTAGGTGCCCCTATGGAGTCTTCTTTAAATAAAAGGCATTGCTGTTGAGTTATCTTCTATGTTCAGTTGGTAAATAAAGAGGTAGAACTTATTACTTTTCTCAGATGATTTATAATTCACAGAAATAAAACAAGGTGGAGACTAACTTGATTTTTAAGAGCGAAACACTGGTCTGAAAACATGGATTTTTAGAAACTTCTTTTAGAAGTCAGCCGTATCTTTAGTTGTGGATACTTTTGTTAGGCCCCCCCCCAACCCCCACAGTTCATTCATTCATATAGATGAGTTAGGTTTGTTGGAGATTTTAAAAACTTAGCTTGTGTGGAAACTTGCTTTTGTGTATATTGGTCTATGATCTGTTTATTCTTTCATGTCGGAGCTCCTTATTAAACCTGAAACTTTAAATAGCACAGATTTTTTTCTTGAAAGGTCCTTCTAGAGTATAACTTGAAGTAACTCTAGCATTGAAAACTTGGATTAATTTTTTTTATAGGAAAAGGAAAAAACCTCCCTTTATTTCATTCAAGTATTAGGTTAATAAATAACTTCAGAATATCTGCAGACCTACATGCTTGGTGTTTATTTACCTGCCCAGCTGGCCTTGTGTCTGTTAACTACTATTTCTATAATTTAGGTGCTTTAACTTAGTTTGTACAGCCTGGCATATAATTAGTGCTCAGTTTCTTTCCCTGGTTCGTCCTTCCTGATGAGAGATGGCACACAAGGGGCACCCCAGCCGTATGGCTTAGTAAATAACACCAGTCCGTGCGGAAGCTCTCAGCGTCTGCAGCTCCTCCAGCGTGTGGCTGTCAGGGTCCGGTACGGTCTGTGGAATTACCCGGACGTAATGTAAAAATTAGTCTGGGACAAGAAAATTCCTGATTCTCTGGTAGGAGAAGCCTGCAGTACGTCTGTAGGGATATGTACATACACACACCACAGGGGGAGTGGGTTAGGGACCTGAGCTTTCTGTCCAGAATTACAAATTGTAAAGAAATAAGCCATAATGAGTTGAAAATAGAGTCCTTTTATAGTGACAAAAAATAAACATCTGGATAAACGGGAGATTTAAAACAAATTGTGAAACAGCATGGCATTATTAAAAATTTTTTTACAAAGCTGAAAAAATTTCTAGGAATAAGTATATAATTACTGAAATGCTAAACTATTGAAGAGGTAAAACAAAAACCTTGGAAGAGAACTAGTGATTGAAGGAATGTTGCACAGAGCGATAAAGAGGTGGGAATACGAGTGAGTGAGTGTGGATGGGAGGATACAATATGTGGCGTGTGTCTAGTGAGAACTGCTGACAGAAAAGAGAGTGTGTGAGACAGTAGCTAATGATTTTCCAGAATAAGGAAGCTACCACGTCGTGAGCAAGATAGATAAAAGCAAATCTGAAGAACACTCCCCAAAAGATGTCCTTGAAGGAAAGGAGAAAAGGCAGATTATCTCAGAGAAACGAGTTAGGTTGACAGCAGACTTCTCCCAGTAACAGATGCCAGAAGCAGCGTGTGTTCCCAGGGCTGAGGGGAGCAGCCGAGGGTTCTACTGCAGGTAGAGGCGTCTCCGGCACCTGGCCGTGCAGTGCCGCCTTGGAATTTTCTCTCTCCCCGCCTCTCCCTCTCTAAATAAATAAACTAAGGAAAAAATTCTAATGTAATTAAAGTGTTAATGAAAAAGGAAGTGTTCACTGGAGAAATATAACAGTTCTAAACCTATACTCCTCTCATAGCATACCCTAGAAGAATGTATAATTTATAAGAAGAAATTAACATCCACAATTATACTTCAGAAAATTTAATACATTTTTTCTCACGTTAAGTACGCTAAAATGAGCAACAGTAGGGAGACTGCAAACAAAGCATTGAATACTTGGTTTGACTTATCAAATGCAAAACATTCGTTATTGTCATTTATAGCCAGAACAGTTAGAAGTGAAATTAGGCTGACCGAGTATTAAACACAAAGAAGTCTTGATGAATTCTGCTCACAGACTTCTAACCATTCCATTTGAAAATTAAAAAAGAAAATTCTTAGTCATGATTAGAGACTGGAATTGGAAAGGGACACACACAGGACCAATGAAAGAGCTGCATGTAGAAATCTGTGTGGGTGGGGTGCCTGGGTGCCTCACTTGGTTAAGCTTAACTTCTGCCCATCTCAAGCTTCATGAGTTCAATCCCATGTCTGGCTCTCAGATTCTGTGTCTTGCTCTCTCTCTGCTTCTCCTCCACTCGTGCTCTGTCCCTCTCTTAAAAATAAACAAACATTAAAAAAAAAAAAGCCTATGTGAGAAACAAGTTATGTTTAGAGAAATGGTATAGTTTTAAATATAAGGCAAGACGTTTTTAAAAAATATATTCCCCCCAAAAGAAGATTTATATTTATGTTTTTAGGAACTTATGTCACTGCTCTGTTCTTTTTCTTGATCTTGGAAATACTATTTAAGATAGGCACAATGACCTGAAATGCCTTCAGTACACGTGAGTTTGGAATGCTCACAGAGCCCATTTAGTAAATGGTTTAAAACATTAAAAAAGAGGTAAATGTAGAACAAATCTGTTTTTTTTAAATATATAGTAGCTACACTGTAAATATTAAAATATTCCGACAGTGCAAACAGGAAAGAAATTCCTAATTTTTTATATAAATGTATGGTGTAGCTTGGGATAAAAATTTTGATGGTAGTATTATATACTGATTCAAAAAGTGTATATCCTGGAAAACTTGATGTGATTCAAAAAGTACTGATAAAGACATTGATGTCTCATTAGTGTGAGGAGTTGAAAGAAATTCTGTGTTCTGTGAAGAGATGAAGCAGATTTTTTCAATGTTGTACAGACATGTTTTTTAAAATATTTATATTAATGTTATAAATACATACTTAATTATTTTACATATTCAGGGAATAAAAATTATTTTTAAATATTCTCATTGACAAAATAAGGGGATACTTTATATTTGGAGTTGCTTTATACGTGGACACATTTAGTTTATGGCCTTATGTACGTACTAGAAAAGAAAAAAATATTGGGAATTACTTTAAAAGTGTTAATTTTAGGAATTAGAATATGAGCCACAGAGTAAAGCCAGCTAATGAGAAGAAAAATTATGAGGAAAAATATATAAATTAACAAAAAAAGGAACAATAAAAGAAATAGAGAATCAATAATACTGAAAGCTGACCTTTAAATTATAAACTAAGCAAACTTCTGGCAAGATTAATCAAGCAACAGTGAAGGTAAAGTTTAACAGTATTAGAAATGAAAAGAGGATCGTAACTGCCAATGTAGTAGATATAAAGAAGTCATGACAAAATACTATAGTAACTCTCTAGAAGCATGTGACCAAGACTTGGAGAAGATCAGATTTGGCTGTGGAGCAGTGATGTAAATACTTTGGCCATGTTACATTTGAGATAATCTTTAGACTTTGAGCCGGGCAAGTTCTAGAGAGAGCGATTTGGGAATTACTAACTTATAAGTGATGTGAAGGGTGACGCAGTTTTGAGATTTGAAGACCTGAGATGATAAGGATCTGAAGGCAGACCGTAGTAGTAGGGAGACAAGAGGATAGAGAACGACTTAGGTCTGGGGAACATTTAAGGTTCATGAAAGTAGGTGACTGTAGGAAGGGAGTGTTAACATTTCCCTAGCTAGGGGTTAAGAAAATGAATTCCATGGCTCAACTATTATATAAAAAAATACCTCAGGAGGAGGTTCCTTTGAAAGAAAGGTTTATTCGCACATGATTGAGTAAAATTCAGGGAAATGAGTTCGATATTTAATTTTTTTTTCCAATTTGGACAATTTACTTCGTTAATTATAGCATCCTAAAAAGCTATAACACTGTAGTTTTAAAATAAAATTATAATTTAATTGATGCTGGTATAATGGATAAATTTTCTCAGCAGAGATATTATCAGTGGAAGCTGATTTTCAGGTAATAATTTATCTAATGTGCCTCACTGTGGCTCTTCAAATTGGAATAATCATTTTTTCTGGACTAATATTGATGAATGTTAGATCTCTTAGTTGGTTTGTTGGACGTTTTTAAGAACGTTTATCCTAAGACAGTATAGCATGATGATTTTCTTGGATTAGGATTCACTTTTACTGTACAGGGAGAAGATACAATTTAACATTGGGCTTCAGACAACTCTAAATTTCAGTGATGGCCACCAGCTTACTTGTGAGTAGCGTGCAGATTGCTAGTGTGTAGTCTGTGACTGTTAATGCACCTTGGGGGAATAAACTACTCGATACAATTTTCCCTGCCTGCGTTTTTTAACTTCTAAGACAAAATAATTTTCTGTAAATGTTACCTTTTTAGAGTTTACATTAATCAGAATTTCTTTTTGTCTTTGGCATACAGAAAAAAGGTCAGAAAGTGTTTTTGAGTTCATCTCTTTAGAATTTGAATCTGTATCTTCCCCTTTACTATATCCCTTTCTCTACCAGGCTGGGTGTAGAGGTGAACCTGACTCAGACAGAGACAGTGTTTGGGTCCTTAGTAGTCTTACTGTCTTGCAATATGTTGTCTACAACCTAATTAAAACTTCAATTTGGTGATTGGTGTGTTTGTATGATGTTGTTTGAGATGTGTGCTATTTTAAATCACAGGTATAAATATTTTTAGAGAATGTGGAAAGTAATAGATCCATTTTGCTTTCTTTTTTCTTTAACTGAAGGTGAAAACTGAATTCATCAAAGTGAATTTTTAAAGAAGGTGACAAAAAGAGAAGGAAAATGCCGAAACCAGTAAGTGTATTTTTACCACTACCTTTACCATTGCCTGTTTAACAAAACATCAATAGCAGTAAGTTCCTTTTGGAGCAAGGCAAAATGTTATGGTAGAGTCACTGGGGAAGAAAGAAAGGCACTGATCCTGCCTCTGGTGGCTCGTTTTGGATTAATGTGGCTGGAACCAAGTACTGTGTGAGCAAGTGAAGAAGTAGGACTGGCAACTTTGTGGGTAAGTTCATGGGTTCTGGAGCCAGACTGCCTTGGTTTGTGTCCTGGCTCCGCTGTTTGCCCTGTGTGACCGTGGTCAGATTCCTTCAGACTCTCCAGTTCTTAACTTCCTCATATAAACAATGGAGATGTCATTAGTTACTTAAGGGAACTTGTTGAGAATTAAAAGAACTTGGAACAGATTCAGTGTTCAGTAAATAGTAACTTCTTATCAAGCAGGAGGAAGTAATGAGAAGTTGGAAAGATCCATGCATTAATTTTCTCATAGTTCTGGCTTTATGCTAGTGACACCAATGCTGATATTGTATAGTCGTAGGATTTTTTTCTTTATGATTTAAAAAACTACGTATGAGTTTATATTTTAAAAAACTATGATTTTATTTATGATTTTAAAAAACTACGTATGATTTTATGTAGTTGTATAATTATATAGTTTTTGACTAGGATGTATTCCTTTTTTCGTGGGATAAATGTTTTTGCTTCGTCCAATAAAATTGAGGTGTTGTTTTTCAGTGTTTCTTTTGGCCAGTTATCTTTTTAAGAAAGTCATTGGTTATAGCTATTTGAGTTTTCTGGCATGAATATGTCTTTGGAATTACTTTAAAGACTCAGCAGGTAGGTAACAAAGTGTGCATTTGCACTGTTGGAGATGAAGATGACATGATTGTTTATGTAGAAAATCTTCAGGAATCTAAAAACCAACTACTAGAACTAATAACTGAACTTCGCAAGATTGTTGGACACATGGTTATATTTTTAAAAATCACTAGCCTTTCTTATGTCCTTGTATAAAATTTGAAAAATGAAGTAAAGAAATCTATTCGTAACACCATCAAAGATATAAAATACTGCAGAATAAATTTGCAGAGCTGTATGAGATCTCATGGTGAAAACTTGTAAGAGATTAAGACCTAAGTGTACGGAATAATATTCTGTAGTGTTCATAGATAGCCTAGAAAATACTTTTAAGGTGTCCCTTCTACCCAAATGTAATGGTAGAATGAGTGTTAATTCTGTGACTTGAATCTCGGCAGACTTCTTTGGCTAACATTGATTAGCTGGTTGTAAAATGTATGTAGGACTGCCAACATTTATATGGAATAGCTAAGCAGTTTTTAAAAAGAAAGCTGGAAAACCTACACTTGTGTAAGTTAAGACTTCTTCACAAGCTGCAAAAGTAAGACACTTGTGATGTTGGTAAAAGGATAGATAATGGAATCAATGAAACAAAAATGCAGCTACACTTATGCATTCATTAGATTTTTTTACAAGGTTTTCTCAAAGTTCACTGGGGAAATAAAATTCTGTCCAACAAATGGTGTTGGAATAAAGGATTATAACACTGGCCCTTTTCCCTGTTTACACACAGAATTAATTCGAAGTGGATCATAGGCCTAAATACAAAAGCACAAACTGTAAAACTGCTAGAAGAAAACATTTTTGTGACCCAGGGATAGGCAAAGTTTCTTAGATAATATACAGGAAGTTATAACCATTTATTTTTTATTTTTAATTATTTTGAAAGTATGAACCATTTAAAAAAACATTGGATCTCAACAAAAATATCAAGTGTTGGTAAGGATGGGGATCAACTGGAATGCTGATATTTCTGATGGGAATATGAAAGTTTATAGTTTAGAAAACTGTTAGTATAATTGAGTGGAAAACATTTACATATTATTCCTTAAAGTAAGGATTCAAAATTATATATACAGGTAGATTTAAATTAATTTGATTTCTCTGTTTTCCACTGATCTGTTGGCTTTGTTTTATACTTAGTAGATATGTATATGTAAACCTGGTCAAGTCACTTCTGTAGAAATGTGTATATACTTTTAAATGTTTAAGTAGGGGAGGGGCAGGGAGAGAGGGATTCCAATCTGACCCCTGATTTATGTAAACACAGAAATTTACAGCCCTGTTATAACAGTTAGCAGGGAAACCCTTGATAAAAATGATCACTATGAAATGAGTTATATTTCTACAAAAGCAAAAGCAGAAACAATTGTGTTATGGAGAAATATTTCATCAAATTTACAATCTTTTATTTGAAATTCTTTAAGCTGCATGAGTTTCATTATTTGGAATTGTTTGGGTTTTGGAAAGGCGAATATATACTTTCTTATGTATCTATGTCCTGTCATGAAGCTTCCCTCAAGGTCTGGTGTTATCACCTCAAAAATATTAATGTTTTTACATGTCACTTTGAATATTCATTTGAAATGGAATAAATAAATTCACCAGCTAGACTCCCATCACTTCGTGTTAAGGTTTTGTTAGAAATTAGCTAAGAAACTTGTTTTTAATGCCTTTGGAATATCAGTGGATAGTGTATTTATAGTAGTGACAGAATGATAGTGATATATGGGGGAAAGATATCTAACAAATGATTAATAAGATTTTTTTAAGATTTTATTTTTTTAAGTAATCTATACACCCAATAGGAGTAGGATGGAGCTTGAACTTAGTACCTTGAGATCAAGAGTCGAACACTCCACTGACTCAGCTAGCCAGGTACCCCGATTAATAGGACTTTTAGGGAGAAAATTAGAAACACTTTTTGTAAGATTTTAAAGAAGACTTTAATGCACAGAGAGAACCACAGTCATGGATAGGAAGAGTCAGTATTGAGAAGATGTTATTTTTCACCTCAGGAGATTGATGAATTAAGTGTAGTTTCATTTTAAACCATAGTGGGATATTTTGAAAATTTAGGATTTTGTGTGAAGTCAGGAATAAGAAAAACGAACCAAAAATACCCAAGATGTCTTGAAGATAGTGAGGGGAGACTTCCTACCAGATAATAAGACTCACTGAAAGATGTAGTACGTAAAACAGCGTGGTTTTGACAGACAGGTACACCAACCAGTGCGCCTGAGTAGAGAGTGCAGATTCAGACCCCAGACCTGTAGATACTTGATCTGTTTCATAGTCATCTTCGGGGAGCAAGTTAACTAATCAGTATACATGACTTAGATATTTTTAATCCCCGTATCATTATCCTTGTGGGGATTAAAAAATGAAATTGGACCTTTACCTCAAATCATAAGCAAAAGTCATTGAAGACAAATAATGAAAAACAGAACTTTGGGATGAAATATAAGAGTATCTTTATGACTCCAGAGTAGAGAAAGATGTTTTAAATATGACCAAAAATAATGACACTTGTAGATAAAACATAACTTCAACATTAAAAATAAGAATATGTTTATCATAAAGAAGGACACCTCAGAGTAGAATAAAAGACTACAAACTAGGAGAAGATAAGTTTTTTGTGATACAAATAACTGACAAAGTATTAGTATCTAGGATAGATAAAGATTGCCTACATAGTAATTATATATATATAAACCCAGTAGAAAAATAAGCAATAGATGTTAACAGACATCTCCAGAGATAAGGAGACTGAATGTCAATAAACATAATATATTAAGTTTTGTTATTCTTTAACAAAGTACCGCAAATTTAGTAGCTTAAAGCTGTACCCGTTTATTGTCTCATATTTTTGTAGATCAGAAATACGGGATGATGTGATTGAGGGGGTTCTCGGCTCAGGGTCTCACTAGACTGAAATCAAGGTCTATCCCGGCCGCATTCTCCTCTGGAGCTCAGGGTTCTCTTTCAGGTTTATTCCTATTAGCAGAATTGATTTTCTTGCAAAAATGATTCATTTTTAATTACTGGAGGCTGAAGTTTCCATTTTCCTACTAGCTGTTGGCCAGGGATCACTGTCAGCTCCTAGGGGCTGGTGTCAGGTCCTTGCCCCGCGGCCTCTTTCATTCAGCAGTGGAGGACCTCTTTTATGTCAAATTCCTGTCACACTTTGAATTTCTCTGACATTTGCAAACAGTCAGAGAAAAAACACTTTGCTTTTTAAAGGACTCCTATGAATAGCTTAGCTCCACTCACACATAATCCTTCAATTTCGAGGTCAACTACATCTGTAGGTGAGGTCAAGTGCATCTGAAAAATGCCTTTTGTCGTGTAATGTAACATAATCATGAGGGTGACACCGGGGGATGACAGTCATGGGGGCTGCCCTAGATTTCTGCAAACTACATCTAGCGAGAATGTTCTCAACCTGTTTAGAAATCAGATCTGCATAGTAAAACCATATTGAGATGTCATTCATACCCACTGGGTTGTAAAATATTTTTAAAATCTGGTAATACTCATTTTTGGGTGTATTTAATACAGATCATCAAGAATTTTGTTGTTGGAAGACAGTTCACTTTCTCATGGTAAATTTGACTGCATGCATACTTTATTACGCAGGAGTTCATCTGAGTATTTACTTCTAGAAATATGCAGATACATATGTACTAGGAGACACATACAGGAGTATTTATAACAGTATTCTTGATAACCAAAAAATTAGAAACAATTTAATGTCCACTGATAAGAAAATCGGTAAATTATTGTCTAGCAATAATTGTATAGCAATAAAAATGAATGAATTGTAACTACTCACAAAAAAAATAAATGAATTTTAGAAATACAATGGTGAAAAAGCATTTATTTAAACTTTTTTTTTTTTATGTTTATTTTGAGAGAGAGTGCAGGGTCGAGGGCAAAGAGAGGGAGAGAGAGAGAATCCCAAGTGGGCTCTGTGCTGTCAGAGCAGAGCCTGACACGAGGTTCAGTCTCACAAACCATGAGATCATGACCTGAGCCAAAATCAAGAGTCACATGCTTAACTGACCAAGCCACCCAGGTGCCTCTAAACTTTTTATTGAAATAGAATATACATACTGGGAAGAATATATTGTGTTTAGATGATGAATTTTCATAAAGTAAAATATACTTCTGTAGCATTGCCCATATCAAGAAAGAAGACATCCTTAGTCTGTACTGTACAACTTTAACACCCCTAAAAATCAGGAAAACCAAAATACTTTACATAGAGATACCTACATTTGTGATGAAGCTATTTTTTTTTTAAATTTTCTTTTACATTTATTTTTGAGAGAGAGTGCACGACTGTGTGTGCGGGGGAAGGGCAGAGAGAGGGAGACAGAGGATCCAAAGCAGGCTCTGCACTGACAGCATGGAGCCCAATAACAGGGCTCAAATTCACAAACCAACTGTGAGATCATGACCTGAGATGAAATCAAGAGTTGGCCATTTAAGTGAACCACCCAGGTGTCTCCAAATTATTCCTTTTTTTCTTAAATGTTTATTTATGTGAGAGAGAGAGAGAGAGAGACACAGAATCCAAAGCAGGTTCCAAGCTCAGAGCTGTTAGCACAGAGCCTGATGCAGGGCTTAAACCCACAAACTGTGAGATGATGACCTGAGCCAAAGTCAGATCCTTAACAGACTAGACCACCCAGGTGCCCCCCAAAAGTATTCTTTGGGGAAGGAAAAAAAAAAAGAGTGACAGACACAAAATTCAGTTTAATGCTCACCTATGGGGGACTGGGGATAGGGAAACTCACAAGAAATACATTGGTATCCACAGCATTATTTGCCATTTCTAGTTATTAAATCGAATGGTAGGCTTATGGGTAGAGAAAAACTTTTTTATTACTCAGTTTCTGGTGATAGTTGTATAGGTTTTCCACATCAAGCAATTCTCTAATTCTGTGCACTCATCAGTGGTGTGTGCTGCAGCTTAATTCATTCTGACACCACCTACCCAAATTAGGACAGACAGTCCGGTTTAAGGGCTCAGTCCCAGAAGACTGCTGTCGCTTTCAGACACCAATCCCAAATAGCAGGTCACCATGTTACCCACATTTCTAAGTTGGCTACACATTGGAAATTCCCACAATCCCCTCCTCAGGTAATATAATTCACTGGAACAACTTACTGAACTCAGAGAAACATTTTTACTTATTGTTACTGATTAATACAAAGGCTATTATAAGGATACAAATGAAAGGTACAGAGGAAGAGGAGATACCTAGGGCAAGGTCCAGAAAGGCCCAGAGCACAGGAGCTTCTGTCCTTGCTGAGTTTGCAGTGCGCCTTTCTCTTTGTACGTGGATGCATTCAACTCGGAAACTTTCTGTGAACTTTGCACAGGGTTTGTGATGAGGTCTCTATGCAGCACATCATGTGGCCATCCATGATTAGCTCACGTCCCCGCCTCCTCTTTTTGGAGGTTAAGGTGGTGGCTCTAATCGCATGTTTGATTCTTCTGGTTACCAGCCCCCACCATGAAGGTGTGTAGGGGCCCATCTAGAGTCACTTCATTAGCATAAACTCAGATATGGTTGAAAGGGGCTTATTATGAGTAACAAAAAATGCTCCACTCTCTTCTGTCACTCAGGAAATTCCAGGGGTTTTAGGAGCTCTCTGCCAGGAAACAGAATGAAGTCCAAATATATATTATATCACAGTAGGTGTTAGGTTATTATGCTTCATTGTTTATGTATGCTACACGTATATGTGTATCAACATTTCCTAATAGGCATTATTTTAAAGAAGGAGACACTTGTAAGGTTAATTTGAATAGAGGAGATACTTCGGATAAAAGGTACATATGTAGAGGTATATTATTAAAATGAGTACAAAAGGAAAAGGGGAAATGAGTCCCATTTAGAGTTCTAATAATATGAGTTAAGAAGATAGATTTGTACCACATGATGACAAACTCTAAGTGAAGATGATACTCTGGAATTAAGATTATTTTCTTTAAGGCATGTTAAGATTTTGGTGTATAAAATATCATAACATATATATAGAATATAGAATAAGTACTATAAAATAAATAAATGAATGCCATCTGCATTTTGTGGTGAAAGAAATGCGGGATAGTGAATGACATTCAAAGAATTTGGAGGTATGGTCAGTTGAAATCCCTCCTCCACTGTCCGATGTCCCTGTGCCCTTGGGCAAGTAATGGGAGCTCTTCTAGCTTCTAAAAAAAAAATGAACGTATTTCCTAGTATTGTTGCCGAGGTTAATGAGAATATGGAAAGCTCATGGCCTAGTGCCTAGTATATATGCCCAGTTTTCAATAAATGTTTTTAGAAAGAGGACTTTGTAAGCTCTTTTTCAAATAGATTTTAGATATCCTGTGACTAAAATCAAACTTTCTCACTTTAGTAAAGAAAATTCTAGGTATAGTTATGGAGTAGCTCTTTAATGCCTGCACATTATGCTTTATTTTATAACTCAGATAAGAATATTTCCTCATGTTTAATGCTTAATAAATATATTCTCTTTCCTAGTGATGTTTCCCTTCTGTTTTTCCTGCAGATCAATGTACGAGTGACCACCATGGACGCTGAGCTGGAGTTTGCCATTCAGCCCAATACAACTGGCAAGCAGCTTTTTGACCAGGTATCATGTGACCACATGAAGTAGGCAGCTTTTGACAGTGGAGAGTGGAATCTGTTGCAACTTCTTTGTATGTTTTTCTGTAATTTTACTGGTATTGCAACAATGTGGCACTTGGATTTTTTCACAGTACCTATTCAAGATATCTGGCGCAACTAGAAAGACACTGTTGTTTCTCATTCCTGGATTTGAGAGATAAGACTTTTTAAAAATAATTATGTGGTTTTTTTCTTTCTTGTATCGTTTTGTTTGTTTGAGTCTAAGTTAGTTAACATACAGCGTAGGTTTCAGGAGTAGAATTTAATGATTCGTCACTTACATATAACACCCAGTGCTCATCACAAGTGCCCTTCTTAATACTCATCATCCGTTTACCCATCCCCCACCTCCCTCCCACCATCAACCCTCAGTTCTCTGTAGTTAAGAGTCCTTATGGTTTGCTTCCCTCTCCCGCCCCCTCCTCTGTGTTCATCTGTTTTGTTTCTAAAATTCCACATGAGTGAAATCATGGTACTTGTCTTTCTCTGACATTTCACTTAGCGCAGTACACTCTAGTTCCATCCACTCTGTTGCAAATGACAGGATTTCATTATTTTTGATCATTGAGTAATACACACATCACATGCTCTGTATCCATTCATCAGTTGATGGACGTTTGGGCTCTTTCTATACTTTGGCTATTGTTGATAGTGCTGCTATAAACATTGGGGTGCATGTTCCCCCTCAAATCAGTATTTTTTTATCCTTTGGGTAAATACCTAAAAGTGCAATTGCTAGAACCTAGGGTGGTTCCATTGTTGACTTTTTGAGGAACCTCCATACTGTTTTCCAGAATGGCTGCTCCAGTTTGCATTCCCAGCAGCAGTGCAAGAGGGTTCCCCTTTCTTTGCATCCTTACCAATATCTCTTGTTGCCTGAATTGTTAATTTTAGCCATTCTGACAAACAAACGTGAGGTGATATCTCTGTGGTTTTGATTTGTATTTCCCTGATGATGAGTATGTTTTCATGGGTTTGTTAGCCATCTGGATATCTTGTTTGGAAAAGTGTTCATATCTTCCGCCCATTTCTTCATGGGATTACTCGTTTTGTGCGTGTTGAGTTTGGAGTTCCCCAACCCTTTATCAGATCGGTCATTTGCAAATAATCTTCTCCCATTCTGTAGGCTGCCTTTTAGCTTTTAGATTTGTTGATTGTTTCCTCCTCATGCAGAAGCTTTCTATCTTGATGAGCTCCCAGTAGTTCATTTTTGCTTTTGTTTCTCTTGCCTCTGGAGACATGTCAATTAAGAAGTTGCTGTGGCTGAGGTCAAAGAGGTTGCTGCCTGTTTTCTTCTCAGTATTTTGATGGTTTCCTGTCTTACATTTAGGTCTTATATCCACTTTGAATTTATTTTTGTGTGTGGTGTAAGAAAGTGGTCCAGATTCATTCTTCTGCATGTCGCTGTCCAGTTTTCCCAACACCAGTTAGGTATTTCTTTAACATCGCTAGGTAAGGCATTGGAATGAGGACCAAAAGATACTGGGCACAGTGGGGTGAGTGGAGATCCTAGACAGAGGGGATGGCAGGAGCAGGGACACAGCGGGTTACAGGCTACCAGGAGGTACCTGACAGTTGTTTGGTACCGTAGCCTCTTACGTGAACATAGGTGTCACATTAAGGAATGTGGACTACCGGTCTTGTCTTTTTTTCTCACTCTTGAGTGCACATTTGAGCCACCGGTGGGGCTTTATAAAAAGAAAAAGCAATGCTTGGAAACCTCCTCCAGAGATTCTGATTTAATTGTCTGGGGCCTACTGTAAATCATTAGTGTTTTTTTTGTACGCTCCCCAGATGTGCCCAGCTAGCTCAGTGGGTAGAGCATGAAACTCTTAAGTTCCCCAGGTGATGCAGTATGATGTTATAACTGATGCTTTATGGAGAAGGGGAGGAAGGAGATTGGTACCCAGAGGCCAAGTGGTTAGAAGATGACTTGACTGCAAAAGGGAGGAGGATGATACATTTTGCAGGGCCTGAGGCTCAGGGGAGGATGTTTACATGAACTTTTACATCTGAGCCGGAGAGCAGTGGTCTGTGGTTAGACTCCCTTGAACTTACAGAACAGAACAGGAGACGGAATTTCTAATGTACAGCAGTAAGTAACCTAGTAGATACTTGGTTTTATTATGTAGCATTCTATCACATACTGATCTAAAATATTCGATAAAATTTAAAAATTCCTGGAAAGTTGTTTCTCTTCTTGACAAAGTATACTTAATCTTCCTGATTAGGTAACTGATGATCTTGAAAGCCCTGATAAGGTCTTTCTGTAAGATGAAAGGTGGGGTGGTTTTGTTTTGTTTTGTTTGTTTTGCATGAGTGAGCACATTCCTAAAGCGAAATCATGGGCAGCTACATGCACCATACGGTATACACATTTTACCTTGTGAACTAATGTGGTATCCTCTTCTGTTGGCTCTTCTAGGCTTCCTGTTTGTGAATATATAGCCTATCTTACTTGAATACAAATGTGAATGGAGAGGTGCCTGGAAGGTTCAGTTGGTTGAGCATTCAAGTCTTGATTTCAGCTCAGGTCATGACCTCACAGTTCGTAGGATTAAGCCCTGTTCTGTCAGCGCAAAGCCTGCTTGGGATTCTCTCTTTCCCTCTCTCTCTCTCTGCTTCTCCACCTGCAAAGTAAATAAACATTTTTTAAAAACGTGAATGGAGTTAGTGTTCATTGTACTTACTTTGTAGCAAGTTGAAGTGTCATAGTGAGTGCAGTGTTGGTGTTAGTCAAAAACTAATCAGCAAGTGGGCCTTTTTGGTATTGCATACTGAGAAATAAAATATTTTTTTGTTAAGTAGAGTTGCTTTCATTTGGATACCAGGGGGAAAGGAAACCTCCTTTATTACAGTGCACTACTGTGTGGTAGTTTGAGAGTGTGGGCTCGGGAGGCACGCCGCCTGCAATAGAGTCCTGGCTCTAGCTGTTTGATTTGGACAATTTACTTGCTTTGCCTCATTTGTTTCATTTGTACAGTGAGGATGATGATAGATAGCACTCTTCTTCCCTGAGGAGGTTGTTGTGAGTTAAGTGAGAATCCATCCAGGGAAAGTACATAGGACAGGATTTGATACACGCGCGTGCACACACACACACACACACACACACACGCAGTTCTTAGTGTATATGAAGTTCTAGGTAAGAGTATTGTTATCTGTATTGTACTCTCTCAGAAGTTATTTCTTGGAGTCACTGTTGTTTCCTGACAGCTTCTCTTAAGTCCAAATGTTAGGATCTAAAAACAGGCTTTACCTTGAGTAGAGTGAGTAAATGGAGTGGGTTGGCAGGTAGGTAGGTTCAGGGTCTGACCAGGAGCAGACTAGAGATAGGGGTCCTCAAACGACGGTCCATAGCAACCTGAGTCCATCTGTAGCAAAGCGTCACTTCTGATTATGATGAGCTTGGGGTCAGCTGCTGTGCGTAGGGGGCTCTGAGTGCGTGAGGTCCTTTGGTTTACTGCCTGATTCTTCCCACATTATCCTTCACGTCCAGCTTCACCTGTGGGATTGGGAGTTTTCAGACCCCTCAGAAGTGTTCAACCTGATCTGTTAGGATGCAGGGGAAAAAACTAAAATGTTTGTTTATATTTTTGTCCTTCTTCAAGTTAGATTAAAAATACATGCTTTATAATGTATTACTGTGCTTGTGTATAATTTATATACATATATTGTAATTAAGTGCCCAAGTATTTTTTTTAAGTTTATTTATTTATTGAGAGTGAGAAAGAGTAGGTACAAGAGATCCAGACTTGGGGAGGGCAGAGAGAGAGAGAGAATCTCAAGCAGGCTTCTCAGCACTTCAACCCACAAACCATGAGATCATGACCTGAGCCTAGATCAAGAGTCAGATGCTTAACCGACTAAGCCACTCAGGTACCCGCTTCCTCAAATATGTTTTTACCTATAAAAGTATGTGGGGTGCCTGGGTGGCTCAGTCGGTTAAGCATCTGGCTTCTGGCTTCAGCTCAGGTCATGATCTCACGGTTTGTGGGTTCGAGCCCTACATCGGGCTCTGTGCTGACAGCTAGCTCAGAGCCTGGAGCCTGTCTTCAGATTCTATGTCTCCCTCTCTCTCTGACCCTCCTCTACTCGTGCTGTCTCTCTCTCTCTCTCAAAAATAAATAAAAACATTTAAAAAAATAAATAAAAGTATGTGTCTGAAAGTTTGAGAACCCTTTGAGAAGTAGTAGGAAAAGCACTGAAGGGATAGTCGAGCTCTCTTGTTCTTCCTGGATTTGTGGTGATGGGGTCCGGGTAGGTAAGGTACTGCCCACTGGGGCAGGTCCTGCCTTCCCTTAGCACGCATCCTGAGTCACATAGAGCCTAAAGGCCACAGCTGAGGCAGCTACTTTGAAACGTTTCTCGGGGCGCCTGGGGGGCTCAGTCGGTTAAGCATCTGGCTTCAGCTCAGGTCATGATCTCACAGTTCGTGGGTTCGAGCCCCACATCGGGCTGTGTACTACCAGCTAGCTCAGAGCCTGGAGCCTGCTTTGGATTCTGTATCTCCCTCTCTCTCTGAACCTCCCCTGCTCACGCTGTCTCTGTCTCTCAAAAATAAATAAAAAGCATTAAAAAAAAAAAAAACATTTCTCTCCGTTGCTTTTGACCCACGTAAGTTTCTTACTCCGCTACCCTAAGCTGGAATGTTTTGTTGGGCCCTGCTGGGACAGCCTGTCTTTTGCCAAAGTTAGATTAGCTGGGGTCTCCTTTGTGTAGTTTAAAGGTTTGGTGGTTTGGCACTGATCAGGTTTTGTGTCAGTGTGAGTCTTTATGTCCCATATCATCCAGAACTTTCTTTTTTTTATAGTAACTTTTCCTAGCAGAGCTTAATGTTATTTTTTTCTTTTAATTTTTTTGGTGTGTGTCATTTCAGTGAATTTTTCAAGAGAAGGGAAGTTAACTGAAGGGTTCAGTATGCTATCTTGAAATCCAAAAACCTGATATGTTTAAAAAATTTTTTTAATGTTTGTTTATTTTTGAAACAGAGCATGAGCAGGGGAGGGGCAGAGAGAGAGGGAGACACAGAATCTGAAGCCGGCTCTGAGCTGTCAGCACAGAGCCTGATGCGGGGCTTGAAGTCACAAACATGACATCATGACCTGAGCCGAAGTTGGGACACTTAGCTGGCTGAGCCACCCAGGCGCACCTGTTCTTCGATATTTTTAAAAAATAAGCCAAGAATATTTATCATTCAAAAACTAATGTTGAATCTTTCTCTAAATCTTTTAAAATATTAATAAACTCTCACCTTTCCCGGCTCATTTCCCTCGCTTTATCTTAATAGAGATTTAAAAAAAAATAATCTTTTTCCTTATAAGTGTTGGTATACTTTTCCTTAGAAGTGTTCGTACAGTCTTTGTTGGGCCCTAACATACCACTTTATTTACTCTGATATTTTTGAGTGCTTTCCACAGGCTACTAATTCTTTAGGACAGCATGATTAAGATGAGTAAGGCAGTAATCTCTGCCTAGTTTTAAACAGTGAAGGAGGGTAAATTGACACCCTACTAATCATACAGTTACTTTTGATAAGATAGGATAAATGTTCCAGTAGCGTATAGATAAAGTACTGTGGGAACATTAAGAGACAAGTGATTAATTTTATCTGTATAATAGGACAGCTTCATTCACAGAAGGCATATTAGTTGAGCTGGACCTTGAGGAAGAAATTATTCAGAAGGTAGCAAAGGTACAGAAGAAACATTCTAGGCAGAAGCAGCAGCATGAGCAGAGTGGCAGAAAGGTAAAATTTGGGCATGTTCCAAAAATGGTTTCTTGCTCAGTGAGGGAAGAACATAGAATATTTATATTGATGATGGTAGGTGAAGGGTGGCAGAGAAAGGAGCACAAAATCACCAGTGGGGTCATCTGGAAGTGTGGCTTTTACCTGTCCAAGGGACTCTTATCACCAAAAAGATAGTGTTTGCCTTGCCTACCCATTTGTGTAGTTGGGGAGATAAATTGAAATAGGCAAGTGGAATTATGACAGCTTTGTTTCTGCTTCCTGGACTTCTTGTTATCTCTTGGGGTCATGATGGGAGATGAGAAAGAAAAAGAGGTTTAAAAAAGTGGATCACATAAAATGGAAATGACATTACAAAATATAATACATAAAACCTGAATTTAAGGTTTCAGAAATGTTCCTTTAATTAATGTTTGAACTTTAAAAAAGATCTCTATAGCAAAGGACTATATCTATAATACCTCTGTGGTTTGGGTTCTTTTTTTCTTAAATACAGTTTCATTTCCTTATACTGTGAATATTGAACTGAATTTGAACTTTTATTTTTAAGGTGGTGAAAACAGTTGGATTGCGTGAGGTCTGGTTTTTTGGGCTGCAGTATGTGGACAGCAAAGGTTATTCTACATGGCTTAAACTAAATAAAAAGGTAAAATATGTATACAGTTCAGCTAATCAAGTTACTTTGAAGGCATCATGATCATGAATTTGCACTAGGAAAGCACAGGGTCTGACTGACTTCAGACCTCCTCTCACAATCACCGCTGAGTCATTAAAGATGTCATGTCTTAATTCAGTAAGTTACCATGAATTTTATCATCTTAGAAAAAGGAAATGTTCACTTTTCCTGTCTGAAAACTTAATATGTAATCAGTATTACTAGGTATAGCTAAGTACTTTGATTTAAACATCTAAAGAATAGGCTTTTTATAATTTCGGAATCCTTCACACTAGAGTCTTACTTAAGAGTTTAGAATTTTATATTTCACATCTTATTGCTTCTAAGAAAGAATTTGATGTGAACTTACGGTTTTTGTTGATTATGTTTGAAATTACTGTTCCAGGTGACACAGCAAGATGTTAAAAAAGAGAATCCTTTACAGTTCAAATTTAGAGCTAAATTCTTTCCTGAAGATGTTTCTGAGGAATTAATTCAGGAAATAACCCAGAGACTATTCTTCCTGCAAGTTAAGGAAGCTATCTTAAATGACGAGATATATTGTCCGCCTGAAACTGCAGTTCTTCTGGCTTCCTATGCTGTCCAGGCCAAGTATGGAGATTATAATAAAGAGACTCATAAACCAGGCTACCTGGCTAATGATAGACTCCTACCCCAGCGGTAAGTGAAATGTGTTTGAAGTTTTAATTTTTTCGTTTTAGAAAGAGTGCATGCAAGCGGGGGTGTGGAGAGGGGCAGAGGAAGACGGAGGGAATCTCAAGCAGGCTCTGTGCTGAGTGGACCACTAGATTAGGCGTCTGAAAACTGAGTTTAATGGTTTTTTTTTTTAATTTTAATTTTTTTTATTTTTGAGAGACAGAGACAGCATGAACAGGGGAGGGTCAAGAGAGGAGATATAGAATCTGAAGCAGGCTCCAGGCTCTGAGCTAGCTCTTAGCACAGAGCCTGATGTGGGGCTCGAACCCACCAACCATGACATTATGGCCAAAGCTGAAACTGGACGCTCAACTGACTGAGCCACCCAGGTGCTCCTGAAAACTGAGTTTAAAACACATTTAAGGGGTGCTTGGCTGGCTTAGTTGGAAGAGCATGTGACTCTTGATTTTGGGGTTATTAGTTCAGGCCCCATGTTGGATGTAAAGATTACTTAAATACACTCAAAAAAAAACAAAACACTATTTAAAAAAGTTAAAAACGAGGGGTGTCTGGATGGCTCAGTAGGTTAAGTGTCTGACTTTAGCTTAGGTCTCTGCTCTCAGCACAGAGCCCACTTCAGTCCTTTGTCTGCCTCTCTCTGTGCCCCACTACTTGTACTCTGTCTCTCTCAAAATAAATAAACTTTTAAAACAATAATGAAAAAAATAAAAAGTTAAAAATCTAATTCTGTAGAGGAAGTATAGCCTGGCACTTACATTCTTGAAGCATTTATGAGGCACCTGTCTGCCTGTGTGAGAGTTGTTACCAGGCAGGCGTAGTCACAATCCTCCCCCAAGCCCAGATTACCGCTACCTCCATTTATTGCTGATCTTGTGGGAATGAAGAGATGAGGTAGAAAGTTAGGTAATTACAACGTAGATAAATCTATGTAGCTACTGGTTCATGACTTTGCAGTCTATTCTCTCTGATCTGGCTGGCAGACTTAAAAAATTTTTTAAATCTATTTACAAACTTTTGAAATATAATTTTTCAGAGAATATCACATAAAAACATCTTTCAGGGGCAACTGGATGACTCAGTAGGTTGAGTGTCCCACTCTTTTGATTTTGGCTGAGGTTACGATCTCATGGTGTGAGGTGGAGTCCCACACCACGCTCTGCACTGAGCGTGGAGCCTGCTTGGGTTCGGTCTCCGTTTCTCTGTCTGCCCCTTCCCCACTCAGGCACTTTCTTGCATTGGTGGTTCAGTGGTAGAATTTTTGCCTGCCCACTCAGGCACTTTCTCTCTCTCTCCCTCTCAAAAATAAATTTTTTTTAAAAATACAACATCAAATATTACTTTAAAATATCTCCGTTCATAATTAGAGTAGCATACTAGAATGTACATGGAGATCTCTTAGAACCTGGAGAGAAGGTATTACTGCTTCTTAGTCCAAATTCCTGAATTTTAAAATTTCTATTTAAATGAAAGTTGCGTATTATTAACCTAAGATTTAATTGCTGTACCACTTCCTTGTAGTTTTTAAGCTTTTAGACGGTAGTTTCTTTTTTATAGATAGTGAGGATGAAGAAAGGAAACCACTTCATCCCCACTTGTATTACTGCACTTTGGTTGTAGGCATTAACGTTTATTTTTGGCTAGTAAGTTGTGTTCATATATGTCTTGGGAGGTATCACTAAACACAGCTTTAATATTTGATTATTAAATATTATACTTTCTATCCTTTAATACTGTTGCAATAATAGTTTTCTTAGAAGATAAAATAATACATTCTGTTCACCAAAGAATCAGGAATCTGAGACACCTCTTAATCTGTAGTTATTTAGTTTTAATTATTATTCTAATCCCAAGTTCTTGGTCTCAGATTTTTTTTCAAGCATTAAATTAAATAGCTCATTACTAGCACAGTACCATTTCATTTCAGATAAGGATTGGTTTTTATTTTTAATTGAGATTTAATTATTTTTATTCTGGTTGAAGTGTAGTTGGCACACAATGTTACATTGCTTTCAAGTGTACAACATAGTCGTGCCACAGCTCTGCACCGTGACTGAGGTGTAGTTCATACTCAGTAAAATGCGTGGGAAGTTAAGTTTTAAATCAGGACCTAAGGTAAGTATTATATATAATCAAAATTAACCTTACAATTTCTTAATTTTTTGTAGAAGAATAGGCATGCTTTGTCTCAGGTATAACATTAGATGGTTGTTCTTTTTTTCCCCCAAGATTTGTTTTAAAGTTTATTTATTTTGAGAAGAGAGAGCAGGGGAGGGGCAGGAGGAGGCAGGGAGAGAGAAAATTCCAAGCGAGCCTTGTACTGTCAGTGCAGAGCCCAATGTAGGGGCTTGAACCCACGAACTGTGAGATCATGACCTGAGCCTAAGTCAAGAGTTGGATACTCAATGAACTGTGCCACCCAGGTGCCCTGATGGTTGTTCTTTTAATGTTAGATCAGCTTGCTTTTTAGTTGAGCACAAGATGAAGTAATTAGCTTCTGTTTAGTAGTCATATGATTTTTCTATAAAATGTTAAACATGGGAATCACATTTAAGCACAATTTACTTTTTTTATTTTAAATGCATGTGTGCTGTAGCCTACTTTGTTTAAAAAGGAGGATAATAGCACATGCCATTCAAGATTTGGTCCATAATTTTGAAGGTTCAGACAGTCGGGGTCTTCAGGTTGGTAATGTTTGGAGGACTATATTAAGCTATCTGAACTTAAGAGTATTACTCATAAATACTGGGTACCTGGGTGGCTAAGTCATTAAACATCTGATTTTTGCTCATGTCATTATCTCATGTTTCTTGAGTTCAAGTTACACATTGGATGAGCTTGAGCCCCACTTTGGGTAAACATAAACCCCACTTTGAGTCAAACATGAGCCCCTCCTCAGATGAGCCCTGCTTCTCTCTCTCTCTCTACCTCTCCCTCCCCCTCTCTCCCTCCCTCCCCCTCCTTCCCTCCTCCCTACACCCCAGCCCCCTGGGATTCTCTCTCTGCCTCTGACTCACTTGCTAAATAAATAAATAAATAATTTCATTTAAAAGAAATAAAATCAAGGGCAGCTGGGTGGCTCAGTTGGTTAAGCGACCGACTTCGGCTCAGGTCATGATCTCGCAGTTCGTGAGTTCAAGCCCTGTTTCAGGGCCTGTGCTGACCGCTCAGCCTGGAGCCTGCTTTGGATTCTGTGTCTCCCTCTCCCTCTGTCCCTTCCCTGCTCATGCTTTGTCTCTCTGTCTCTCAAAAATAAATAAATGTTAAAAAAGTTTTTAATAAATAAAATAAACTTAGAATACTGGGTTTTATATTTAGAATGGAGAAAATCCCCTCATAGTGATGGACTTACTCTGTGTGTGGTATTATAGCACACGTTTTCTCACTAAGAACTTGAGTGGGGGAATTAGTAATCAGGTCATTGGGTAATCCTAAACACAGTTTGATGACTTTGATGGATGCTTTTAGTTCTTGTATAGAAAAACCTGGATAAGCAATCTGTTCTCCCACAGTACAGTGTAGCGCTCTCGTGATGTGGATGTTCACATCCACCAGATAGTATCTCTCTTTTTTGAATAGAACTAGATACACATAACTTTTTATGTGCCAGTTTTCCAATTCGGGCATCTGGTTAGTTAGGAATACTGTTTTGCCAAGATATGGGGAGAAGGAATATGTTTCTGAGGAGTGTCGCGTCCCGCCCCGGCCAGCAGGGCGGAAAATCCTTGCGGGTTCTTGATCCTGAGGGAGGGAGAGAAAGGGCAGGAGGGAGACGCAGAGAGTGGAGACAGCACACGGTATCTGATCAAGCCTCTTCCTTTTTACTCAGAAAAACTGTATCTTATAAAGGTTTTTAGGCGGGAGAACAAGGCAGCTGACCTAGGTCGGTTGCTAGGAAACAGGGTTAAGGGATTAAAGCTAGGGTAAGGAAGGAAATAAACTAAAATTTTAAGCACAGCACTGAAGGGCCGATACCCCCTGCCTGTAGGCAATTGATCTTTGTTCTTCTGGCTTCTCTTCTGACCTGGAGTGGTGCTCCCCTGCCTGTTTTTGCAACTCCCTTCAGGGAGTGACATATCCGGCTAGCAAATGGCCAAGCAGCTGAATCTTTGCTGCTTCCCACAGAGGAGGGAGATTTCTGTTTTGAATCCACTGAGTTTGAAACATAACCAGTATAACCATGGGAGTTGGTGTTCATTTCTAGGTGTGGGTCAGGATCTTGGAGAATAGTGTGAACACAGTCTGATATGGTTTTGGGAATACTCAGCAAATAGATCGCTATCCCATGGGGATGAAGATGAACTTGGCAATACATCTAAAACGAGCAACAGGCCTAAGACAGATCCTGTTGGAACTTAACTTTAAGCACAGGGAAGAGGCTTCTGTAAGGCATAATTGAGAAAAATTTGATCATGAATATGGGTTTTTATGACAGCTGCCATCATAGTTAAGGTATTGAATGAGTCTAGACTTCAAAAAAATTTTAATGTTTGTTTATTTTTGAGAGATGGAGAGAGAAGGAGCATGAGTGGGGGAGGGGCAGGGAGAGAGGGAGACACAGACTCTGAAGCAGGCTCCAGTCTCTGAGTTGTCAGCACCCATGAACCGTGAGTTGAAGTCAAATGCTTACTGAGCTACCCAGGCGCCCCGAGTCTAGACTTTTAAATGAGTGTTGATTTTGAATCGTAGAGGTATTCTCATAGATTGTTTTCCCCTTACAGTGTTTTGGAACAACACAAGCTGACCAAAGAACAGTGGGAAGAGAGAATACAGAACTGGCATGAAGAACACAGAGGGATGCTGAGGTATCTGGGTGGCTGTTTTCTTAGTGTTTCTCCTCAAAGTATTTTCATTTCATAACATGTATTAATACATCAGATTATCCCCCAAAGATCATTCAACTTGTATGAATAAGTATAAAGCACTACATTTTAATCCAAAGTATTTTTGTAATTTGTTTGGTATTACCTTTATTTAAGTATATTACAATAAACTATTTATTTTAACAGGGAAGATTCTATGATGGAATACCTGAAGATTGCACAAGATCTAGAAATGTATGGAGTCAACTATTTTGAAATAAAAAATAAAAAGGGAACTGAATTGTGGCTAGGCGTTGATGCTCTGGGTCTAAATATTTATGAGCACGATGACAAGTGAGTAAGTTAGTTGCATAGTGAACTAGTGGTTAATTAGTGATCTGTATTGCTTTAATTTTATGCTTTGTTGTAAAAGTTCTTTTTTGGCTTGATTACTCTTATTGCCTTTTTTTTCTGCGTAGATGATTAGTTATTGCCACATAGACTTTTGGATATCATATGTCCATTTTTGCACCTTCTTATAGCTTCAGAGTTCTGCTTGTCGGTGTACTTCCCAGATGGAGTGATTCACTTTTATTCTTTCCAGTAAATTAAGTTAAATTAATTAATTAATTTAATTTAATTTATTAATTTCTGTCCAGTAAATTAATTAAAATTTGTTCCCTTTATAGGTGAAGAAAAGTTTCTTAAATATTATGCTTGGCATATAGGTTGAAATTGAAATTCACATATGTAAGAAATTTAGAGCAATGAGAATGAAATTAATAGAAGTATGATTTATTGTATTTTGTAACACCTTTTTAAAGACATACGAATTGTTTTGAATGTTTTTGGACATCAGTAAAGTAGAATATCACTGTATTAAGTAAACATAGTGGATAGTATAATTTTATTTTGAAATTGACCAAGTATTAATTTTTATATTAATATAAAATACATCACTCTTAAAATACTCTCGGGAATAATAGCTACAGTTGCTCTATATTTTCTTTAATTAATTTGCTGTGCCACATAAGCTTTTAAGTCTGTGCCAGGATGTCTTCTCCTAAGACCTTTCTCTTTATTCTGGGTTGGTTTTAGAATTTTAGTTTCATTGTTACAAATGTCTAATAGGATACACATTTCTAACAATAAGGCTAAAAGAGAGCATTTTATAATTTTATTCTGATAGAATTTTTGTTTATATTACCAAGCAAGTTAAAAGGTTAAGAAGAAAATATTTTGAAAATTTTGAAAAGCAAAATGGATTTACAGACCAATTTTGTGGGCCAAATCTTTTTTTCCTTTTCTTTCTCTTAAAAATCACTGAATTAGTTTCTATTAGAGTGCCCATTATAAATGAGGTTACAGATAAAAATTGGGAATATGAAAGAGGGGGTTCGCTCAGGATAGGAGGAACTAAGATTTGAGATTGTGGACAAAGGGAATTTTGGTCTTACCTATACTGGTTCATTTCTGGTTCATTTTCTTTAAATAACTAAAATCTATTATATTTCCAAAAGATTTTGAAAAATTAAAATAGAGGACAGCTTGAAAAGCTTGTTAGGTTCTTTTAACAGTTCTGCTACTGATTGCCTTTGTGACCCTGGTCAAGTTATTAACTCCCTGAAATCCGTGTAACTGTGGGTCTCACTTCACGAGATTATTGTGAGAATTACATGAGAAAATTGCTTTAGAATTTTTCAAAACAATGAGTAAATGTAGTATAGCATTACCTTAAAAAATGTGTTCCCTGGGTGCCTCGGGGGGCTCAGTCAAACATCCGATTTCAGCTAAGGTCATGAACTCAGTGTTCATGGGTTTGAGCTCCGGGTCGTGCTCTGTGCTGACAGCTCAGAGCCTGGAGCCTGCTTCAGATTCTCTCTCTCGCTCACTCTCTGCCCTGTCTCATGCTCTGTCTCTCTCTCTCTCTCTCAAAAATAAATAATAAACATTTAAAAAAACAACTGTTATGGTACCCTTCTTTTTAAGCCCGTAACTTTGACATTTGAATGGCCATTAGAGGGCAGTAGAAAGCGCGCACATTGATAAGAGAAGTCTTCTGTACAGAAAGTTCTGTGCTGGGCTGCAGTTCCTAATCTCCTTAAGAATTAAAAGAACTCTATCAATAGGTAGAAATTCATGCTCTGTTCTCAGAATACTGACTAAAAAGATGTCTTCTGGCCAGCATGGATGTCATCATCATTTTGCACACTTGTCATTGGATAACAGTGACAAACTTGATGGGTAGTCTGAAACAGTGAAATGTATGAAAAGCAGAAACAAAATTGTTGTTCCAGTCTGTTCCCTAAATCTGTGTGTGTGGTGTGGTAAACTGGGGGTCAAGGGGGGCATAGTTTGAAAGTTGCAGTTCCAGCCCTGACACTTACCGGAACATTGGTGTATGTGAATGTCTAACTTTTTTTCTGCGGAGATAGAATTAAAATTAATCCCTTTAAAGGTACTGAAAAGTAAGGGCGCCTGGGTGGTCAGTCAGTTAAGCACCTGACTTTGGCTCAAGTCATGATCTTGCCTTTCCTGAGTTCAAGCCCCACTTGGGCTGTGTGCTGACAGCTCAGAGCCTGGAGCCTGCTCTGAGATTGTGTGTGTGTGTGTGTGTGTGTGTGTGTGTGTGTGTGTGTCTCTCTCGCTCTCTGCCCCTCCCCCACTTTAGTAACATGTCTATAAATCACATGAAACGTTATGAAGGTCTCTTTTTCTCCTCCTCCTTCGTTAACGTATTTAATAGCTTTAGTAGCTTGAATCTCAGTAGAGCTGCTACAGAGCCCCAGCCAGCTCGGCGCCGCACTCCGGCTTGCTGGGGGTTTCTAGGTCATTTTAAGAAAATAAGTGTGATGTTTTCAAGGCTCATGATGCATTTATGAAATCCTTTGGTAGTTACTTTTGTTTTATGTGACTTCGTTCATCACATTTCCCCTAAGAAGATAATGTCAGTAGTATAAGTAACGTAATGCATTTGGAAGTCTGGCATTCTTAATAAGACTGGTTATTCAGCTATTTTGGCCCCAAAATGTTAGGAATTTTGTCTTCTGTTTCCTGCTTTAAGTAAAGGAATGCTTTCATTTTTTAAGGTTAACACCTAAAATTGGTTTTCCCTGGAGCGAAATCAGAAATATTTCATTTAATGACAAAAAATTTGTTATAAAGCCAATCGACAAAAAGGCACCTGTAAGTAAAATTCTTTTGTATGTTTTCTTTATTAACTCTTTATTAATTTTGCCACTTTGCTGTGGTATCATTTGAAGAGTGGCATTGTTCATTTATTGACTTGCTCCTGACAAACATTCTCTTTCATTGTTGAACTTTCCTAGTGATAAAATAATGAATGCTATTAAAAATACAAGGTTTTAGTCTTCTTTAACATAAGAATTAGAGTTTTATTTTAACTGAGATTCAGCTATCAGGTGTGTGATGTTTGTTAACAGTCCTCATTCCTAAGAAGCAGCTAAAACACTTGCTCCCTGGGAGCTTTCACGATTCGGTGCAAATATGGCATACTCACTAGGAAGTAGGACATTTTAATGAACTGTGTAATGTTAGAATTCACACCACGTATTAAAATTTAATGCAGATGATTGTGAGAGACACTCTCCTCAGATTTTAAATTCAGCAACTTTATGTTTAGGATTTTGTTTTTTATGCACCTCGTCTGAGAATCAATAAGCGGATTTTGGCTTTATGTATGGGAAACCACGAGCTCTACATGCGAAGGCGGAAGCCTGATACTATTGAAGTGCAGCAGATGAAGGCTCAGGCGAGGGAGGAGAAGCATCAGAAGCAGCTGGAAAGGTACGGAGTTTCAGCCTGTGGTTTGTAATTGAGTAAGAGCTAAAATGTAAGAACGCTCGGTTCCTTTAACATTCTCTGAGCTTACAGTTTTGCATCGTTTTCATTGTATTAAAATGGAATGAGTGTTCTCCTTATCCTCTTCCGAAATGAGTGTGGACACTTCAGAAGTGAGAAATGTTTGACAGATAGTTCTGAGAAGGCGGCTTCCCATGACTTCACAGATAGGCTTTTTTCCTTTTTTTTTTTTTTTTTAAACATGCTTTTCCCTGACTAACACTGGTTTGGGTACCATACTAGTTTGGGATTTTTCACATTTGTTTCACTTTGAATTGTATTTCTAAATTTTTCCGGATAGGAATTGCTGAAAATTTTGCTTTAAAGCCACATCAGTGACACCATTGAACTCAAGTGAAAAGTCACTATACAGAGTAACACCAGTAACTTCCATGTTTCAGAAGTGTAGGAAATAACGTGATTTGAATATTAAGAATTAAGTAGGTCCTCTGCTAGATAAAATTTTACTACTTACCATTTTTAGTGTTTGTGTTTAATGGTGTTTTGTTTTTTTCCTAACTGTTCTGTGTAATTTAGATCACTCTCCTCAGGCCGTCTGCATCGCCAGACTTTGCATGTAGAGGCATGGCACTTCCCTGTAATTCCTGACCCTGTCGTTAAAGATGCTCGGCTAGATTGACTGTGCAATGGCATTTTTCACTGCTCTCGTGGCCGAGGATCACGTGGTGGTTCTAGTCTTACGTTTGTTGGGCTTTACTTTCTAGGTATTCATCCCCACATAGCCTTTCCATTTCTCTCACAAAGACCGTTTTTCCCCCTTCTTTCCTTCCTTCCTTCTACACATTCTCACCTTTACCCCTACCTTCTCTTTCTTTCTCACTTCCCTTATCTTCCTGGTCTAAGGTCTCCTGTCATGAGTTTTTAAAAAAAAAAAAAAAAAACCATACCTTATACACATTACTCCATAAAATGTCCTCCGTTCTGCTTCTCTGTAACGTTGATATATTATTTACATTCTTAACTATATTTGTCCATTGGTCCTTTATTTGTCTCACACAGAAGAGTGCTGGTGGCTTCTGGGCTATGTACTAGGATTACTAAGTACCATTTGGTGATGGTGCTGTATTTGAGTTCCTCTAAAGCCCAGATGAAAGTGGAAGACGTTATGTTTCTTTTCTCGCACAGTAGCCATGCCATGGTTTTTGTCTCAGATAAATTTTACTGCCTGCCATAGGCAAACATTTGCTGACTGCCTCGTACCCTGAAGGAATTTAGTCACTGTTCAACTCGTTTGAATGCTTGGAGGAGGTTTTACCTGAGTCTAGCACGCAGGGGTCTGCAGGTCTTTCAGAAATGGCCAGGCTTCATCCGGCCCCTGCGTTCCAGGTCAGAAAGAGGGAAGTGACGGCTGCCCGTGCGGAAACAGTTGTGGTCGAGCCGCCGGCGGAGAAGCGAGCGGTGCCTGGTGGGTGCGCGGCGCGTGCGGCCTGTGCTGCGGGGGTCGCAGGCCGGCGCTGGAGCCGGGGAGGGGCAGCAGGGCAGCCCCTGGCCCTTGGGTGCCGCCGTCTCCGTGGCCATATTCTCTCACCCCACCTCCCATAACGATTTCTGGCAGCAAAAATGCTGGGCTTTACTGTGGGTTGTGGGGCTCTGTAGTAGGTGCTCTAAGTTCTCTACATCCACGTTGAAAGATAATTCACTCTGTAATTCCTGAACAGTTTCTTACATGGCTAAAATCGTCACCAAATTTAAAAATGGAGGCAGTGTAAGGGTGCCTGGGTAGCTCATTCGGCTGAGCGTCTGACTCTTGATTTTGGCTCAGATCATGATCTCGCGGTCTGTGGGATCGGGCCCCACATCGGGCTCTGCACGGCCGGCCTGGAGCCAGCTTGAGTATCTCTGTCTCCCTCTCTCTCTGCCCCTCCCCTCTAGCTCTCTCTCCAAATAAGTAAATAAGCAAACATTTTTTTTTAAATGGAGACAATTAGAGTCAGATACCCACATATGAGCTGTAGCTTAGCTGAGCCATATTCCGTGTCATGGCTAGCTGCCCGTGTCACTGTGACCCAGCTTCAGGGATGCAGAGCTGTGTGTGAGAAACGGTGACAGCGGTGGACAGGCATTAGCCAAATACTGGGTGCTTAATAAGTAGTGTGATACTTCTTAATATTATTAATGCTTAATTTGGATTGAAGCTGAATATAAATTAGCTTTTAACCTTTACTTAAGGAAAATGTAATTGGGTTCATCTGATATTCTTTAAAAGTAACGTATTCTGAAATGTTTTATTTTCTCCATGGTAGTACAGAGATTTGAGAGTTTATTAATGTTATTTACGCCCTTTCTTTTTAAATATTTTTTTTTATTTTTGGGGGAGAGAGAGAAGCAGTGTGAGCAGGGGAGGGTCAGAGAGAGAGGGAAACACAGAGTCCGAAGACAGGCTTTAGGCTCTGAGCTAGCTGTCAGCACAGAGCCTGACAGAGGTCTCGAACCCATGAACTGCGAGATCATGACCTGAGCTGAAGCCAGACGCTCAACCAACTGAGCCACCCAGGCGCCCTTGTTTATGCTCTTAAACTAGAACAACTTTGTCAAATTAGTGTTTCCAAACCTAAACGCTGAATAAGAACTTATATTTGTGGCTTCACTTAATCACAAGAGGCTTCATGGGAAATTGGAACTTGACTAAGGCTTGACACTTAGAAATAGGCATAGAGTTAGAGGGTGGCACCCTTGAACTTCAGGTGTTGACCTGGTGTCACCATTAGCTATCTGTCTAACTTCTTGCTGACTTGTTATAACTTTACCTCTTTGCCCTAAAGCTAGAGCCTCTTTCTGTGGTAGGGATAAATAAATATCTAGGAGCTGCAGGAATTTTTAAGTTTAGGTTTATAGAGTAAGGGAAAAAAAGCTTTGATGATAAAACTTTGCTGATGACTTTATCAGAGACTGGAAATTGAGATGTTGTGCCTGCAATTCAGAATTGACACCAGATGGCAGTGATGGGTTTTTTGAGAAGTTTAGATGTACTCATATAAGAATCAGAGATGAAATCATAATTTTTTTCTTTAATTTTAGAGAGTAAGTGCTAGTGGGGAAGGGGGCAGATGGAGAGGGAGGGAGGGAGAGGGAGAGAATCCTAAGCAGGGTCCACGCTGAGCCTGAATACAGAGCTGTATCCCATAAACCTGGGATCATGACCTGAACTGAAATCAAGTCAGACACCAACTGAGCCACCCAGTCACTCAAATAATTGATTTTTTTAAACTAAAACAAGAAAAGTATTCCCATTAAAGTAATTGAAATATTGTATATGATTAAATTTATGAAAGAGTGTATTTCTGGCTCTCAACATAGAGTCTGAGCCCTGGGAGGTTCTTGGTAGATATTTGATGAGTGAATTTGGCGGTACTTAGAAGAAACCTTCTTCTTAGGTCCCTGGCAGATGCAGCTGAGCTGGGAGGGGTGGTCTTTCCCATGAGCTCTCAGTGTGACCTGGGGAAAGCAGCCTTCAGCACCTACTCTGATTCTGTTGGAGTTGTTAGAGGAGATGAAGCTGGCCGTTTGCATCAAAGCATAAAGTGGTACTACCTTAGGAATTAAAAATGTGTTCATTCATGTTAATGATTGAAACTTTTTGTGTTCCCAGGTTTTTTTTCTTACACTGTTTAAAGTAAAATAACTTCGTATACTCCCTTTGAAGCCTTTCTTATTTTTCTCAGTGAAAGTGTGTCATTAACTCCAACTCCGTTTGTGCTGACCTGACCTGTAATTTATCGTCAGAATTCACCAAGTATGCAAGTGATAATTCTCCTAATGACCCCCTGATTCAAGTCCACAGCAAAAACATGCTTTGTACACAGGGATGTGTTGGACAGTTTGACTTGCCTAGCATTTCTGTAAATTTGGTTTTTGAAAATCTTTCCACAATGGCTAAACTGGTAATACCTTTTTAAGCACTCCTAGATTACATTTTCTGTGACCTCACGAAATGCCTCATAATGCCGTGTATGTGCACGTCACAGGGCAGTCCTGCAATTTCACCTTGATGGTTTTTTGAGCCCAGCTGAATATAATGAAGACTCTTAAAATATTTATGGTTTCTTCTTAGTTGACTCACAGTACTTGGGTTTCACGTAAATATTTCTATGTATTAATTTGTAACAAAGCAATTCTAATTCCTCCTAAGGGCACAATTAGAGAATGAGAAGAAGAAAAGGGAGTTAGCAGAAAAGGAGAAGGAGAGGATAGAACGTGAAAAGGAGGAGCTAATGGAGCGTCTCCGGCAAATCGAAGAGCAGACGCTGAAAGCCCAGAAAGGTAGGAGCTTCTGTTTGACCTGGGATCCGCCATCAGCCCTCTTTTGTCAGATGGAATATTTCCTCCCTCTGCTGAGTCTCATTTGTCTTGTAGAATAATTCCACTTAGTTGTCAGATTAATACATACTGGAATTGCATCCTAGACATGTTTAACTAAGGCACATAGAATGCTCCTGTGTTCTTTCTCTTTTATTCACTTAAACACGGAGCTGTTTTCGTGTGCACCCTTATATGTTGTGAATGAGTGTAGATATTAATTTTTTCCCCTTACTGTTTAGCATTCTGTAAAACAAACACTTGCTAGCATTTAAACTGAAGCCATTTTATTTGCTGCTTTGTGGATATTTCAGCATTTTAAGGCAGCTAAGTAACTTATGGCGTTTTAAGCTATTCTGACTATAATAAACTCCTTTGGAAATCCATCTCTAAATTTCATTTTAGTATATTGAATATACAACACATAGAAGTGTTTTTTTGGTAACACATTGGGAAGAATTCCTTTCTTTGCAGGAAAATTGAATTTAGAGAGTGGTTTAAATTACAAAAGTGTTTGTTTTTGGTAACACATTGGGAAGAATTCCTTACTTTGAAGGAAAATTGAATTTAGAGAGTGGTTTAAATTACAAAACTCTAGGATAGGCTACTTTCAAACAAATAGTAGGAAGAACAGAATAAGAATGGTATGGAGCAAAATAAGATGTTTTTCTTCATAAGCAGTAGGATTTGGTGAGGGTTATAAACATGAAATATATACTATTAACTGGAATTAATATTTGGTTTTCTGATAACCGGTAGAATGAGCTTTTAGTTCTATTTTTCTAAACAGAATAATAATCTTATTGAAGGTTACTCTCATTCCTTACAACCGGCTCCCGTGGTGGAGCGAAGCTCTGGAGAAGAATTTGCAAATGGGGAACTGCAGGATGAAGTCCCAGAGACTGCTGTAAACCCACAAACTGATCATTCTAATTCCAAAAACCCTGACTCATTAGAAACCTCACTTCTAAGCACTAGAAAACCCCTTAGTGCAAAGATCAGAGGTATTAAATACACTTGTTTGCAGGCCACAATGCAAGGGTGGAACCTGTGTTCTCAATTCCAACTGTCTATACCATTGTTTATACCACTCCAGATCCCCAGATCCCTTTCTTGTTGATTAGGTGGACAGTTATGAAGTGCCTACTTTGTGCTGCCTTCTAGGAATACAGAGAGCTTGCGTGCATGGGGCCGTGTGTGTGTGGTTGGCAGAAATAAGATGCACTCTTAAATAATACAAGTCAAGTGAGGCCCTGTGTGCTGGTGCCGTGGAAGACCAGACAGAAGCGCTGCTTGTAGCGGAAGAACGCTGTCAAATGGAATGTGTGCTTTTCAAAAAACAGTTGAAAGAAATTTATGGTACTGGTGTGATTTTTTAAAAAAGATTGAATGATAGCAGTTTTTAATTTACATATATCTTTTTCTGAGAGAATAGCAATTAAATCTTTCAATTTCATTTATTTAGGATGTATAATAAAATATTAATGATTTACACACAGAAAAGTACTCAAGTCAAGAAGCACTAAAGAATCTAAGGAAGATAGAACCTAAGAAAGGAAGTAGAGTATCCTTGTCAACAGTGTCTGATCAGTCATCTTACGGCAAAGGACAGCTAATTGTTTCTTCGTTTTGTTTTTTTCCTAATAATAAAGCTTTCCCAGGCTGCCCTAAAATCTTCATGATTGTCTTGTAATTTATGCTAAACTCTTACTTAAATGCAGTAACTCTGGCCTTACCTAAGTAATAGTATTTAGTAGATAAACGTAAACTTTTTTGTTTGAGAAGAAACTTTTTCTATATTTCATTGTCATTTAAAAATTTTTTATTTAAAAATTTGTATTAGTCATTATTTGAAATGAGTCATAAATCATTGTACAGAACCATTCTACCATGTCTGCAAATTCATCACTGTTAAATTATGTATCTTTTTTTTTAAGTTCATTTTTTTTGAGAGAGACAGAGACAGTGTGAGTGGGGGAGGGGCAGAGAGAGACTCCCAAGCAGGCTCCGTGCTGTTAGCACAGAGTCCGACATGGGGCTTGAACTCCTAAAACCATGAGATCATGACCTGAGCTGAAACCAAGAGGGAGATGCTTAACTAAGCCACCCTGGCACCCCTCTATATCACTTTTTAAACCATCTCTGAAGATATATTGGTGACTATATTTGAGATATACTAGAGCCAGATTTGCATTTAGTTACTGTTCCAGCAAATATCAAAGTGAAATCCCACTTTGAAAAGACAAACCGCAAGAAAAAAGTAGAGTGGTTTCATTCATTCTGAATACGTAGTAAGCACTTAGTGTGCACTAGGCCCTGTTAGAGGTATTGGGGATAGAGTACTGAACAGAGACGATCCCCGCTCTCTTGGAGCTTTTATTTTATTGAGGAAAGACAGTAATAAAATTAACAGATAATGAAGATCATTTTAAGCTTTTAATGTTCGAGAGGAAGTAAACATGATAGTGCGATAAAAGTAGTTGTTGGGAGTTGGGGGGTGGACCGTCTTACGTATATGTTGCTTACAAACAGGAGTCAAGCTTTAATTCTGTCATTAACTTAGAATATGACCTTTAGAAAATCATTTTAACCTCTGATTTTCCTTAGGTTTTTAATTCCTAGAATGGAAGTAAATAACACCTAATTTAGTTTATGAGACTGTTTTGGAAGATATTTTTTAATTTTAATTGTAGCATGCACATAGTAGTAATGTGCTTGTCTCTTAGATACAAGTCTTAATGAATTTTTACTAAGTGAATTTATTCCTGTGGCTACCCAGAACAAGCTATACAACATTACCTCCACTCAGGGAACCTCCTTTCTGTCCCTTCCCATTTTTTAACCCCAAATGTAACTGATGTATATCTTCATAAGAGTTTAGTCTTACTATTTTGAGAGAGAGCTCACTCGTGGGTATGCAGCCCAACAGGAGAGGGAGGGGCAAAGGGAGAGGGAGAATCTTAAGTAGGTCCCAGGCCCAGCATGGCGCCCGATGCAGGCTCAATCTCACGACTGTGAGATGGTGACCTGAGCCGAAATGAGGAGTTGGACTCTTGACCAACTGAGCCACTCAGGCACCCCTAGTCTTTGACATTTTCAACAGCTTTGTTGAGATATGATGTACAATACCACAAAATAAATGATTTACAGTTTATAGTTGAGTGGTTTTTAGTGTATTTAGAGCTGTGCAGCTGACCTGACAATTCCAAAACAGTTATATCACCCCAAAAAGAAACCTCATGCCCATTAGCAGCTCGTCAGATTTCCTTCCCCAGCCCTCCCTCCCCCAGGACTAGGCAGCTCCTGATCTCCTCTCTGGCTCCGTAGACTTGCGTGTTCTGGTCATTTCGTATGGATGGAAGAGTGCGGAGTGTGGTCTTTGGTAGCTGTCTTTCATGGAGCATCGTGTTTTTGAGGTTCGTCATGTTGTAGCTTGTATCAGGCACTCATTCTTTTTTACAGCTGAATAATAATCATTCTGTGCATAGCCTACATTTTACTTATTAGTGAACATTTGGGTTGTTTCCACTATTTGGCTGTTGTGAGTATGTTGCTTTGAACATCTCTTTGCTGGTTATAGTGTATTTGCGTTGTTTTCATTTCTTTTGACTGTAAACCTGGGAGTAGATTAATGGGTCATATTTCAGTTCACTTTGAACTTTTTGGTGAACTGCCGAACTGGTGTCTAAAACGCCTGTACCTGTTGCACCCCCACTCGCGGCGTGTGATTCGTATGACCCCCATTCTCGCCAGCATCTGCTGATCTCAGTCTTTTGGAGTCTGGTCATCCTCGTGCGTGTGAAGTGTTCCTGTGGGTTTTGGCATTTTCCAAATGGCTAATGATGTTGAGCATCTTTCCCATTTTTCAATGGCATTGTCTTTTTGTTGTTGAGGTGTTTTTTGTGTATCTCAGTACAGATATCTTACGACCTACCAGATACAGGGTTTGCAATTTTTTTCTCCTGTTCTGTGGGTTATCTTCACTTTGATGATGGTGTTCTTTGAAGCCTAGTGATTTTAAATTTGGATGGAGTACAGCTTATTTACTTTTCCTTTTTTGCTTGTGCTTTTGGTGTTATGCCTAAGAATAGTCTTGCCTATTTTTGAACTACATATAAATTCATGTGGTTGGCCTCTTTTTGGTCAAATCTTATGCTTATAGATGTAGTTTATTCTTTTACATGGCTGTGTCACATTCTATGCATGTATATGACACAGTTTATCCATTCTACCGGAGGTAAGGGACATTTGAGACTTTTCCAGTTTGAGGCTGTTATGAAATAAGGCTGCTACGAACATTCTTACACATGGCACTTCCGTATTAATGTGAGGGAGGTATAGACGCCTGATCACGCCCCAGTTTATCATCGGTCCTGCCGCCATTTCCCACAGTGATTGTGCAGTGTTCATTCCTACCAGCAGTGAGTGGAAGTTCGTTTGCTCTGTATCTTCATTACTTCAGTGACTTGTTGTTATCAGTGTTTCTTTTTGTGTTCTTTGTTTAGTCATGATGGTGAGCACAGTGAGTACGAAGTGTTTTCCTGATGACTGATCATTTGATTTTGAGCATTTTTGCAGATGTTTATAGCTATTTATAAAGTGTTTTTCGTGCCTTTTGCCTATTTAAATTGTTTCTTACTGATCTATAGTTCTCTTTATATATTTTTAAAGAAAAATCTCTCCATGGTTAACCATTTTTTCTCTCTTAATACTGTCTTTTATTGAAGAGAGGGTCTTCATTTTAAGTTCCATTTATTACTCTTTTCCTCATAGTTGTGAATGTATTATTTTTTACTGCCTTCCAGATACTGCTTTAACCTTTCACATTTAGGTTCACAGTCCATACATATGTAACCAGTTTTTGTAGGAGTCGAGGTTTATTTTTCCCTAAAAGTATTTCCACTTGACCCAGACCCATTTGTTACAAAGACCGTCCTTTCCCTGTTGAACTCCAGCTGTCCCCTTTGGCACAAATCCAGAAGACTGTTATGTGTTTGGGTCTGCTTCTGGATCGTTCTGTTCCACTTACCTATTTCTCTATTGCCAATGCCACAGTGTTCAGTTACCATTTATATCTAGAAAAACTTGAAAACTGACATGTTTCAGAAATAAGTAATAGGTGTATAACCAAGTACGTGCCCCAGTACAGTAGGAAGCACGTTTCAAAGACAAGGGCAGCTCTTGGGCTTCCAGATTACTTAGATTTTACCTGATCTTTTATGACATTGTTAATGTTCGTTGTTGATGACATTAATTGTTATACATTGCATACTTTCATATATCATCCTGAAGTTGAGGAAAGGAAAATAGTTATTTGGAAACAGGTTACCATAGGGAACCATTTAGTTTATAAGAGGACAAACTCCAGATCCAGCCGTCTGTTCTCTGCCAGGACTGGACGGCTCCGTGTGAGTCGGCAGTGCAGGCCTTTTCTCCTGTGGTGGGGGGGGGGGGAGGCTCCGCCTCCGCTTTTCCTTTTCTCCCATTTTCTATAGCTTCCTCTTCTAGGTATTCATAACCCTCTTTTGCATAGAGAGCTTCTGGAAGGGAAGTTCTGGAAATGCAGTGTCCAAGGGAGAAAGACGATGAGCTATTGGGAAGTCTTTGCTGCAGACTATGTGGGTTGGGGGTGTGATTAACAGTGGCTCCCTGACTCTGATTTCTCTTCCAAGTTGGCATCTATTTCTAGCTGTTCTGTTGGGACCCCGACGCCTGCAAGCCTAGGCTTTTCAGATTTTCTTTCCTTAATCATTACTCTCAGCCCCAGAGGGGGCTTCACATGCTCCTCTGTAGCTGGTGCTTCAGCAGTAACAAGTATTTTATCTTGAGGGGATGGCACCGAGTGTGTGATTCTGGTTTTGCTGAAGTAAAATTAGTGTATCTGCGTCTCTGTGAGGGCCTATGGATTGTGGGCCTAAATGTTGAAGGCAGAATGAAGCTTCTAGAAGATAGCAAAGGATAATATGGTCATAATCATAAAGAAGATTGATAACAAGCTTGCCTCATTCTAGAAGGGCCCTGGCCTTGGGCCTTGGGTCTCTGCGGAGGACCAAGAAGGTCCCCGACGCCCTGCCTCTGTGGCGTTGCCAGCGCGCCTCCGGCATGCCTTGCAGCTGCTTCAGCCCCCTCCCGCCCCCGCCAGGAAGCGGTCAGCATCTTTGTTCGCAGACTCCAGGGTCTGGAGAATCTTTGGGCCTATACAGTATCTGTTTGGGGGGGGGGGACGGGTAGAGGTGTTGGAGGGGGTCCTTTGGTCCCAGCTTCTTCATGTGCTTAGTAATTTCGGTGGAATGCCCAGCCTTGAGTAAGAAACGTTAGGAAGGCTTTGGATGATGTTATTTTCCTTTAGAGAGGATTTGATTTTCTTTTGACAGGCGTAGCATGTGAGGTCACCTTGGTGGCCTGGAACTGGATTTCAGGCCCTGTTAAGGCCGTTTTGACCTCACCGCTAGTTTGTAGCCCTTTGGGGGTATTTTCTGAAAGACTGCTTATTTTCTAGGGCTCTTCTATCTTAGAGGGCCCTGACCGCCAGCCTTTGATTCCTGGCTGTAGGAGAGTATCGATTTTTTTGCTCTAATCTTTAGGCTATTATAGCTCTTTTTTGCTTCTTTTCCTTATTTTTTTTTTTACCCCGTATGTATGTGTACCTTTTTAGGAGTTGGCAAACATCTTGAGAGGGAGATAACATGATTTTTTTTAAGTTTATTTACTTATTTTTGAGAGACAGAGTGTGCAGGTGGGGGAGGGGTAAAGAGAGGTGATGCAGAGAGCCCAAGCAGGACACCCACTGCCAGCACAGAGTCAGACGTGGGGCTTGAACCTGCAAACTGTGAGATCCTGACCTGAGCTGAAGTCAAGAGCAAGACACTTAACCAGCTGAGCCATTCGGGCGCCCCCGCGGCATGCAGATTTTAGAGCTCACTCTTCTATTCAGACTCTTGGCTTCTCAAGCCTTAGATATCTTGGTGGCCCCAAAGTCTCAGTCTGTGTCCTCTGAGCCTGCTGCAGGACTGCGGGCCGCAGGCTGCTGCATTCTGCTCCACCTTTGTTCCACTCTATGACGATTAAATGCCTTTTTTAAAAATATAAAATAAGCAAATAAACACTCAAAACTATATTCTTGTTTCCTTTTCTTTCTTACATAAAATGTAGTATACTGCACATATCTTCGTGTAACTTTCTGTTTTCAATTAATACAGCTTTTTAAAACTTTTTGAGTATTTATTTTGAGAGAGACAGAGTGTGAGTAGGGGAGGGGCAGAGAGAGAGGGAGACACAGAATCCCAAGCAGGCTCCACGCTCTGAGCTGTTAGCACAGATCCTGACGTGGGTCTCGAACTCATGAGTCATGAGATCATGACCTGAGCCAAAGTCAGACACTTAACCCATTGAGCCACCCAGGTGCCCCTCAGTTAATATACTCTTAAATGTTATTTGTATGCAAAGAGATTTTTTTAAATGGTGGTGTAATAAGCCATTGATTAGATGAAGTACACGTTTTAAAGTTGCTGTTTTAGTGAATAATTTGTAACCTCATTCTTAATTCTATGATTTCTAAGAATTAATGACTACTTTTTGTTGTTGTTGTTATTGTTGTTTTTTAACAACAGTGTTCTTTTACTAGGGGAAAAATGTGATGCTTAAGAAACTATTCCTTTAGACTGGAAAAAAGAAAAATATAATCCTTTGGGGATATTCATATATTTTTTACTAATTCGTTCTGTTATGTAGTTTCCATACTTTACCCTCAGGGTAGCATAAGAGATCATTTGGCTTGCAAAATCTTAGACCTGTCAGGATCAGGTATTCAGGCCTGACTGAGAAAGAGGCTTTTGCAAATTTTATTAATTTGAACTTAACTCCCTTTATCCACTCCCAAACACCATACCCGTCAACACGAATACAGTACTTTTGATGAGAGCAGCAGCATATTCTTGTAGCCTTTAATCCTGAAAAGGCTTATTTTTTAAATTAATTCATTAATTTTTTATTTTTGAGAGAGACAGAGACCATGTAAGTAGGGAAGGGGCAGAGAGAGAGAGAGGGAAAGAGAATATCCCAAGCAGGCTCCATGCCTGTGCTCTGGCACAGAGCCTGATGCAGGGTTTAAACTCATGAAACTGAGATTATGTATGACCTGAGCCGAAACTGAGAGTCGGACATTTAACCAACTGAGCCCCCCAGTCGCCCCTGATCTTCTGAAAGAAGCCGTATTCCTTGATACCCTCTTCCCACATGCCAGACCTCAAAAATTGTAGGTTTTAGATTTTTATGAACCAGAGAGGCAAAATATTGATCCTGTTTATCACCTTTCTGAGCTAATCCTTCTCTACAGATACACTAATGGGATCCACTGTTTAGGAGGCACATCTGTTTCATAGAAATAGAAATATTCTAATTTGTGGGTTTGGAAACTTTGCTGCAAAGGGCCGGATAGTACTACTTCAGGCTTTGCAGGTCACACAGTCTCTTTTGCAACCATCAGCCCTGCTGTTGCAGAATGAAAGCGGTCACATACTGTATGTAAACATGTGTGGGTGTTGTAGAGCCTTTCTGGTACAGGTTCCAGTAAAACTTTATTTATAAAAATTAGAAATTGGGTTAGTGGGGCATAGTTTTCCAGTCTCTTCATTTAACTGCAGGGGAAGAAGGCATTTCAAAACCTTCCTTTCTAGGGGTGCCTGGGTGGCTCAGTCAGTTAAGTATCTGACTCTTGATTTCGGCTCAGGTCACGATCCCGGAGTCATGGGATAGAGAGCCTCTCATTGGGCTCCGAGATGATCATCAAACCTGCTTTAGATTTTCTCTCCCCTCTGCCCCCTGCCTTCTTCCCTGTTCCTGCTCTCATCCTTTCTAAAATTAAAAAATTAATTAATTAATTTTAAGAGACCCCTTCTTTTCTAGAAGAAACTATATTTGAGGCTTTCTCCTTATTTTTAACATTTAAAATAATACATACTTTTGTATAATTCTTAATAGATCACAAAACAACCATGGCCTTGTCTACCATTCTTCAAAATGTTTATTGCAAAAAACTGATAGAAAATAATGAATATTGGGGAATATTTATTTTAAAATTTAACTTTTTTAGGGGCACCTGGGTGGCTCAGTCGGTTGAGCGTCCGGCTTCGGCTCGGGTCATGATCTCACGGTTCATGGGTTCGAGCCCCACATCGGGCTCTGTGCTGACAGCTAGCTCAGAGCCTGGAGCCTGCTTCACATTCTGTGTCTCCCTCTCTCTCCGACCCTCCCCTGCTCACACTGTCTCTCTCTTTTATGATCCAATCTTAATTTTCTTTCTTCTTTCATAGTACAGAAGGAATTTTTCTTTAGTTATTTGTTTGCTTGTTTAGATGAAAAAGCTATGAGTTTTGTGGGCTTTATTTTATATATCAAGTCAACTAGATGGAAAGAATGATCTTAAGAAAAGTTTGAGATAGATTAGTTTGATGTCCTGGTTTTAAAAGGCAGATTCTAAAACAAATAATCCTAGAATTTAGTTGTGGTGACACCCAGTGTTGTACACATTTTATCTTTATAATAGCTGCATATAATGTTTACATTATTTTGTTGAGAATTTAAACTTTGACCAGAGTTGTTTTTCTTCTTAACTCTCTCAAAACTTCCCAAGTCTTAACTGCATTTACCTAAATTAATTCTAACCAAGACCAAAAAAGTTAACAGTGGTAAGAAGTGTGTACATAACAGTTAGCTTTCAAACTTATGACCTAGATTTCTAGTTTTTCTTCCTTTCTAGAATATACAGAAAGGGAGACTCATTCTTGGTAGGACATTGTGCTCTCTTACTAGGTGGCATTCTGTTGTCTTCTGTCACAGAATGTCCTTGTTATTAAACAGGAGTTATCAGAATAATATTTGGAATTAGTACTTTTAAACTTATTAAAACATTTTTGGATTTGTGCTTGTAGTATTTTTCTTTCTCATACAGTACATCACATAAAAGAATTAAAGATTAAAATTTATGTCATTTATCTTCAAATATTATTTTGTCTTCATGCCCCAAAAATGGATATGCACCAATTACTCAAAATGTTTAGTAATTGATATAATTCACATCAACATTCCTAATTTGAATCAGGAATTAATGTTTTCAGTCTTAAGGTCTTGGGTTCACTTACACTTGGTTTAGCTTAGCAGAAAGTTATGTTAAGTTTGAAAGTGTATTATTTTATAGAGTTTTGAAACATATGGCAAAGTATTGAGGTCAAAACTTTGGAGACTCTCATTTTTTGAAAATAAAGATGTTCTAGCTTCATGATATAAATTGAATTACAAAAAAAATTTCATTTCTTTCATTTCTTCTTCTTAATTTAAAAAATTAAGCTTTTAAATTGTGCAGTACTTAAAAATTATTGGGCTGTTGCCAAATTAAAATCAGTATGTATGTTCATTTCCAGATGTGCTGATTTTCAGAAACTGTACAGATTAGCTTCTTTGCTATCATTGCAGCTTCTTTTGATAATGTGAATGATTGGAATTAACCACTGTTTGTTGGGGGGTGTACATACATTTGACAGAACTAGAAGAACAGACTCGAAAAGCTCTAGAACTGGACCAGGAACGAAAACGAGCAAAGGAAGAAGCAGAAAGGCTTGAGAAGGAGCGCCGAGCTGCTGAAGAGGCCAAGTCCGCGATAGCGAAGCAAGCTGCTGACCAGATGAAGAACCAGGAGCAGCTGGTCAGGAACCTTATTAGCTCTTTCTCAGAGACGAGAGGCAGTTCAGACAAAAGCATGGAGCAAGTGAAACTAAGTATATTGGATCTTCTGCAAAGCGCACCAAAGATATAAATCTTATATAATAGCAAAGCTTGGCAAATGTGCAGTCTTGTTTCGCAAAATTTAAACATTTTATTTCTGCCTTTATTAAAAAAAAAAAAACCTAAAAAGAAGACCATAAAAGATAAATGGTGCCTGTTGCTAACAAAAGATTTCTGACTGACTGAAACTTTGCCTAAACCGCTGTTGGGTTTTACTTGCGATGAATCGACCATGTGTTCTAATTACTTCTTATCACTGTGGGCCCTACTCCATCAGAGTCTTTGTGTTCGTTCAGTGGACTTGCACATACTGAGTAGGCAAGTGGGCATGACATTTAAAAGACCCTAGAATTAAATACGGGTTCAGACATTCACGTGCTATGTGTCCTTGGGTCTTTGTGAGCCTCAGATCCTGCCTTTCGAACACAGGAGTAACGTCACCAGATAGGATTGTTGGGGAATCTGATGAGAGTATTCGACAACATGCTCTTTAAACTCTAAAGCGTTATTTAATTTTTTTATTTGTAGGCATTCACAAATACTCTATTGATCAAAGTTTTAAAATAGCTCCAAAGTTGCAGATTCTAAGTTCCTGCTGCTACTGAAGCAGGAATACCTACTTGCCTGTAATAAAATCATTTTTACTTTTTCTCTTTACTAGTTCATTATAGTATAAATAAAATATTTATGATCTTAAATATTACCTTTTTTAAAATTAAAGACTATCGAAGAGAAACATGTAGAATAGCCCAAGCATGTACATTAAATCTTTGTTGACATAATAGAAAGTTTTGAAAACACATATTTTTAGTATTGTTAATTATATTTATTTTAGGCAGCAGAACTTGCTGAATTCACTGCCAAGATTGCACTTCTAGAAGAAGCCAAGAAGAAAAAGGAAGAGGAAGCTACTGAGTGGCAACACAAGGTGATCGTTTGTTTCTTCACTCAGTATCATTTATTGAATATCTATTTTGTACCCAGCAGTATGCTAGTGTATAGAGATGAATATAAGACACTGTCACAATTTAGAGGGAGAAAGATACCTCTCTTACACATTGTATGAATGCTTGTATTGTAGTAATTACTAATCTGTCGATGCAAGCTCAGTGTTGGGGAGTACGGAAGAGGTGATTACTTTCTGTGGGAATGAGGCAGGTTTGGAGAAAACCCTTAGAAGTTCAAGCTGGATCTTGAAAATAAACTCAATTCTGGGAGTGGTTAGAGACTGCAGACAGAATGTACTGAATGAGTACAGGAAGCTTGTGAGTACACGGTGGCTTCGAAGAGCAGAAGCCACCAGGAAGCAAGCAGGGCTTTAGAGTATTGGTTCAGAAGTCGTGAGACATGTACTTGGGGCGCCAGAGGGATTAAGTTATGAAGGGCTTTTATTTTAAGTCGGTGGCAAGATGGTAGGGAGTATCTGTAGACATTTGACTTTGAAGATCTCAAAACAGGATTATAACATCAGGTGTGGTTTTATAAAAATAACGTAGCAATGGATGTGGAAGATGGCTTAGTCCGAGAGGTAGGATCACCTGAGAATAAAGAGGAGCAGGGATTGCTGAGAGACTCAGAAGGGCCTGGCAACCAAGTGAAGGATATAAGTCGAATGCGAAGGATGCAGTGACGATGATACACATACTACGATCCCCAGTGTGAGCTCCTACGTAGATGCAGCCCCTGTTATTGAAATAGTGCACAAGTGAAAAAGCAGAGCTTCATCCCAACTTGAACTAAAGGTTAACTCTTAAATCCAGCCAGAATAGCTTTTTTGCCCACAGGTGTATAGTCCTGTGGCTCTTCTACAGTCATATGTGTGAATACGGTTTCCTTTCACTCTTGAGTTTTCTTTATAGCAGTTTCGATTTCAGAGAGAAATTTTGATATATTGAAAATTGTATGTGTGTATGTAACTCAAAAATGATAGGACTTTGTTAACCTATGACACTATTTTACTAGAATTTTACAGAGACACATAAACTTCTTTAAAAAAGAAAAACAGAAACAACAACAGAAAAAGAGGTACCTGGACGGCGCTCGGTCAGTTAAACGTCTCACTCCAGCTCACAGTTTGTGAGCTCGAGCTCCGCATTGGGCTGTCTGCTGTCCGTGTGGAGCTCACTTCAGATCCCCTGTCCCACTCGCTCTCTGCCCCTCCCTCGCTTGTGCGTGCACTCTCTCTCTCAAAAACAAACGTTTAAAATAAGTAAAGGGGCGCCTGGGTGGCTCAGTTGTTTGAGCATCTGACTTCGGCTCGGGTCATGAACTCAGTTTCGTGGGTTTGAGCCCCAGATCGACCTCTGTGCTGGCAGCTCAGAGCCTCCTTGGGATTCTCCCTCTCCTCTGCCTACTCCTTGCCAACTCACACTCCATTTCTCTCTAAATAAGTAAGCTTTAAAAGTGAATAAATAAAAATAAATAAAAACATCAATAAATGAAAGTAACACCACGGAGGTAAATCCTGTGAACTATAGAAATGAGGAAATGACACAAAAGAAAAATTATATTCCCACAAACCAGGATCACTATCTTAACACTTTAGTGCAGATCCTTCCACGATCTTTTCCTGTGTGTGTGTGTGTGTGTGTGTGTGTGTGTGTACATACACACTTATGTGTTCAGAGCAAGGTCATACCACGCACACTCTTCGTTTTAGTCACTTTTCATCTTATCTATATGACTATATTCATAAAAAATTTTTAAATTCATATATAGTGGACATAGTAGTTTCAGGTGTACACCTTCATTATTTGACACTGTGTGTGTCGTGAAATGAGCTAACACGCATCACTATACATAGTTATAATTTTTTTCTTGTCCTGGAAACTTTTAAGGTTTACACTTAGCAACTTTCAGATGTACAATACAGTAGTAGTGACTGTAATGTCCATGCTGTTTGTACATCACATCCCCCTGGCTTCTTATCTTACAGCTGGGGGTTGTACTTTTTCATCCTCTTCCCCGGTTTGCTCACTCCCCACCCTTCCCGCCACCCCCCACTCTCGGTAACCAGGAATTTGTCCTCAGTTTTTTGTTAAATTTTTTTCTTTTTTAGGTTCCACATATAAATGAGATCATACGGTATTTGTCTTTCTCTGATGGACTTATTTCCCTTAGCATAGTGCCCTCAACTTTCATGTTGATATAGACAGCAAGATTTTCTTCTTTTTTGTGACTGAATAGTGTGTGTGTGTGTGTGTGTGTGTGTGTGTGTGTGTGTGCGTGCGTGCACACAGCACTGTCTTTACCCATTCATCATCCATCGATGGGTGCTTAGCTTGCTTCGTATCCTGCTGTTGGAAATGCCTCATTGAACATGATGATATATATTTATCTTTTTGAGTTGGTGTTTTTGTTTCTGGGGGATAAATACCTAGAAGTGGAATTGCTGGATCATATGGTAGTTCTGTTTTTAATTTTTTGAGGAAGAACTTCTTGATGCTTCTGTAGTGTTTCCCGTAATAGCTGCAGCAGTTTCCAGGGTCACTAGTAGTGCACACTGTACCCTTTTCTCCACAGCCTTGACAACACGTGCTGTTTTTGATAATAGCCATTTTGAGTGGTGTGAGGTGATATCTCATTGTAGTTTTGATGTGCGTTTTCGTAATTAGTGACGTTGAGCACCTTTTCATGTGCCTTGCTGGCCATCTGGATGTCTTCTATGTAAAATGTCTATTCGGACTCTCTGCCCATTTTTTAATCAGATTGTTCTATAACTGTCATGTTGTATGAATTATTTACATATTTTGCATATATGATGTGTAAATATTTTTCCCCATTCAGTAAGTTGTCTTTTTTTTTTTTATGATTTCCTTTGCTGTATCAGAGCTTTTTAATTTGATGTAGTCCCATTTGTTTATTTTTTGCTTTTAGTGTCAAATCCAAACAATCATTGCCAAGACCAGTGTCAAGGAGCTTGCTCCCTATGTTTTCTTCTAGGAGTTTAATGGTTTTAGGTCTTATTTCAAGTCTGTAGTCATTTTGAGTGGATGCTATTTGTGCTATGAGTTAGTGGCCTAGTTTCATTCTTTTGCGTGTATCTCTCCAGTTTTCCCAGCAGTTATTGAAGGGACTGTCCTTTCCCCATTGTGTGTTCTTGGCTGCTTTGTTGTAAATTAATTGATCATATTTGTGTGGGTTTATTTCTGGGCAGAGTATATTCAGAATTGACCCAACATCTTTTATAGCTAATTTGCCAGGGCAGTGTCCAAATTAGGACCTTGCATTGCATAGGTTTGCTCTCAGTTTTGCTGTAAGTAGGACATTCCTTTTATGATATTGAATTATTGGAAGGACCTGCAGATTGTCTCTTCTTTCTTTGTCTCGTTGCTTCCTCATGGTGTCATTCACTTGTCCTTTTATGATCAAGATTTCCTGTAAACTGGAAGATAGAAGTAAAATCTTGAAGGATTCAAGTTAAAAAGTTTTTGGCTACAATGTCTCATAGGTGAGACTTCCATATAATTTATCACCCAAATTAGAACATTTTTTAGAGTGAAAGATAGTTACTACTAATTACTCCAGGACAGCAGTATGGTTTTCCCAGGCCGTTCCCAGGCCCAGCTCACAGCATGTCACCAAAACAGTCGCTGAGGTTGGACACCTCTTGTTGTATCCTCTCCCAAAACACTTACTATCTTGTTAACCTACCATAAGTGATTTTAACTGGTCACTAGATTAGAGGGAGGCCAGTCTGGTTCCTCCTTTGACTGTTATGTGCTCCCTCTTGTGGCTAAAATGTGATCTCTTAGGTGTGACATTTGGCATTAGGCTGATACCATTTCTCATCAACTATTTGCATAACAAGTTTAGCAACATTTGATCATTTTTGCCAGAGTTAACAATTTTACTAGGTTTTGCGAAGTGATATGTTTTCATTCTGGCACTCTTGCGCCCTGGCATTCCTCTATAAAAACAGCTTTCATCGGTAGGGCTTGTTTTTGTTACCCTGAAGTATAGTTTCTATTAGGAAGGAAAGATAACTTGATGTTCTTCATTACCAGTTTTCGAAAGAAGTTGCTGATAAACTTATTTTTAATGTTCAGGCTTTCGCCGCCCAGGAAGACTTGGAAAAGACCAAAGAAGAGTTAAAAACTGTGATGTCTGCGCCCCCTCCACCTCCGCCACCGCCAGTCGTTCCTCCAACAGAAAACGAGCACGACGAGCATGATGAGAACAGCGCAGAGGCCAGCGCGGAGTTATCGAATGACGGCGTGCTGAACCACAGGAGCGAAGAGGAGCGCGTCACGGAGACACAGAAAAACGAGCGTGTTAAAAAGCAACTCCAGGTATTTCAGATTTACAGTTGTGTGTGCCTTTATAGTGCAGTGAGTGCTTTCCCCACTTCATAAAAGGCAAACTTATTAGAAGGAACATTTCCGCTTTTTTTTTTAAAGCCTTTACCCCTAGCCGGCCTTGTGATTGGTTTCTGATTGCTTGGCCTGAGTCACACTGTTTGATTTCTTCTATTGTAGCTTGGGTAATTAGGCCTTAGGTGGTAAGTGATTCTTTAATTACAGCTTGACTCGGTGTTAAAAGGTAGAAAGTATTTTGGTGCTATCTTTAAAAGACAGATGAATTCAGTTTTTAACCAGTAAAGTATACATTCAAAAGCAATATAATTTAATAGACTACCTATATCACACTGCATACTCTGAACTATTTGTTCAGGTTTCATAATGCCAAAAGGTAGGCTTATTAAAAGCACATAATTAGATCAAAGTCGGAAATTATAAATTTTATTTGACCTTTTTTCTAGATACGTTCTCTAATTTTTTAATTGATGAAATCTTTAAATATTAATAAAGAAACTGAAGTGACAATTGCAATAAATACATCAAGGCCTTGGAGAAGGCTTCTCTCATGGCCTAGGTTTTAGATCTTAAAACAACATCCTGTATTGTCTATATTGAACCTTTTGTAAGTCATTTCAAGTATTATATAGAGAAAGTTAAAGAAATTTAGAATAATATACAAAATCATCACAGTGATGAGTGTAGAAGTGAAAGGCCATAGGTATTCCTCCCTGACCACCACGTGGCTCTGCTGTTACCCAAACAGAACATATTTACACACTTCATATTTTTTAAATTTACACATTTTAAAGAAATGTGACAATGTAAATTTTAATATGACACATCTGACTTTTTTGTATATGTGTATTTTGGTCTTTAAACCTCTTTCACATGCAATTTAAACTCTAAGAAAAAATAACAGTCCTTGTTTTTATCTTTTGAACATAGGCGCTAAGTTCGGAATTAGCCCAGGCCAGAGACGAAACCAAGAAGACACAAAACGATGTGCTTCACGCTGAGAACGTTAAAGCGGGCCGCGACAAGTACAAGACCCTGCGGCAGATCCGGCAGGGCAACACGAAGCAGCGCATCGATGAGTTTGAAGCAATGTGAGAGCTGTTATTTTGCATACATGTTCTTCATAAGCTGAACCACCAACAGAGAAAAGCAGGCCTTTGAGATGTGCTGGAATGCGCCCCCCCTTGCCAAAGCACTTACACCAGTTGACTGTGGTGGCTAAAAGACATGCTTGAGGGAACCGTCCGCGTCGAGGCAGTGTGCTGTCATGCTTAATTTCCTTTTCCTTTTGGGCCAGGGAAGGGAGGACAGTTTTCCATCACCCCTTTTCACATTTTCAGTTTCCCATTTTTTTTTTTTCTGTTGAAGATTAACACTAATTATCATGTCTGGCAAATGTGTATGTGTGATTTAAGCACTTTGTACATTTCAAAGGATGATGGTGACTAAGTGGGTGTTTGGGTAGAGCACTCTGTTTTCCTTTGACCCCTCCCGTAGCTCACCTGTGTGTGTTTCCACACTCTGCTCACTCAGCTTTCCCCGGCGTGCCCTTAATGTATCTTGCCATGCCGACAGCCATAATTCTGCCATCAAACAGATCGTTGGCAGTGGTCAAAATGAAGGTAGGGCAGTGTGGACAGTCTTGAATAATTGTGTAGAAGACTGCTGTGATTCATGAAAAGGTTTAGAATATCTAATCGTATAGTATGCAGCTGGTGGTTAATGTTTTTAAAATCCCAGTTTGCTTACATTATTGGATATTTGATCCTTGCTTTAATTAGTTATCTTTGATAGCTGAATGGATTGGTGTCTCATCGCCTGCCATACTTTGGTTTTTCTTTGCCTACCGTTCGCAGCGGTGTAGACAGCAGGTGGTAGTTCCCCAAGAGAATTTATTGATGAAACACTACCTGCAAATACTAAATGTTTCCGAAAGATTTAAAAAGTCTGTTCTTTCAAAGATTGATGTAAACAAACAGATGTTTAAAAAAAATATGTTTGCTGGTAATTATACTCATTTAAAAAGCCTTGGACTTTTCTGAAAGGGCAGCATACGGAAACATCAGTCCCGAGGAGGGGACGGTGACACTACCTCACTACTGCACCTGCGATGACTGGCTTTTCCAACCAGCGAAGCGTGTCCGCTGTGTTCTCGTAACACGCCCCAGTCCGCCAGTCCTGGAGGATTTCTGAGCTCTCCTTTGCCTTCAGCATATCTGAGAGTGCTACGTTTTTTAACTGCCTTTTTGTCGAGCTGAATTATGGGACTCTGATTTATATGAAAATTGTAAGTTCTTCCTGGTATATGATCTTCCTGAAGGGTGTTCTGTGTCTGAGGAAGTGTGTGTGTGAGTGTGAGTGTGAGTGTGTGTGTGTTTGAGAGAGAGATTTGCCCTTGTAGCATATGAATGTCTGTACCTTCATTTCTTGATATAATTGTTACATAATCATTTTAGCATATTTGGTTTCTAAATCATTGTGCTTATTTTTTCGTTCTCTAACTAAAAATACTTAAATTTGGTTTGTTAATCTTATTTTAGAAATTATAATTTTAGGTTATATTAAGTTCAATTATGTCTTAAGAGGAAGAAATCTTTCCAGTTTGGAGGATGTTCTAATATTCACATGTTCTAACATTTTCTTTATTGTGAAACATCTAGACTTGGAGATGAGGAAAGCCTTGTTTTCTCTGTGTGGTTCAGCTACATTTCATGTGGTATGATGCACTCAAATTTACATTTATCTATTAAAATTGCCATTTTGTTAAGCATTTTTCATGCACAGTAGATTCAAGTTGTGTCTGAAAATATCTCTTGTGCTTTTTCTTTTGATTTTGCTGACTTTAAAAGGATTAATCTGGGCAGACATATGAAAAGGAAAGGTTGCATTTAATATATTTTTGGACTTTGTAGGACAAGAAATAACTGGTTAATAACCTTGACGTGACTGCTGTGTGGGGTTGTGCACATGCTTCAAAACGCCGCGCAAGAGAGTTTCTGCTTGGGCACGCTAGCCGGAGAGGCGGGGCCCTGGGCCCATCCTGCTCTCCGGCGGCCGTGCGCGCTTTTCCAGAGTAGCCAAGCAGTTGCCATAAGAGGTGAAAACGTGGATTTCCACAGGATTTCTGCTCATTCTCTACATTTTGAATTGTGTGCACTACCGTTGCTGCATCAGTTTGATATCAGTGTTGAAAATTTACCAGTTATATTTGCTGTTTATAATCTATTTGTAGATTAGGCTTAAAATGGATTTAATCCATTTTTTAAAGCTGTGTGAATTTTTCTAAACAGGAAGCAACTCTTTGCAATATGGGTTTTCATAGTGATTAAGCCAGTTATGACTTTTATTATTAGCAGTTGAGAGCACATGCTCATCTAGCAATGTAAAAATATATTAATGAGTATTTGGTAAATTCCGGCAGGCTTTACCGTGAGCATAATTTTGTGTTGTACAATTAAGCTGCAGTTACACCTATAATTTGGGACGACATTCATTGGTTAACAATAAAGTGACAAAAGCTCATGCCTTCAAGGTCCACTGTTGTTATTTAACATGGATTTTTCTGTATATTTTTGAAAGTCATAATCTTTATTAGGCCCATGAATCATCACATCTTAAAAATGAGAAGTGGATAGGGAAAATTTTCAAAATCCTCACAGATTTATCTTTCCCCCAAATTATACCTTGTTTGGTATGGAAATAATAGTGATTATTAATTCTGTGAAAAATCATTAAATTGAGTCTCTTGATAACAGAAAATCACTTAGGATTTCTAATCATTGCTTTAATTGTATATTGTTTATAATAGTTTCTTTTTCCTAAGGAATATACAGTTTCATTGTCACAGATTGATCTTACTCTAAAAACACTAATGTTCTTTAAAGAACTATATACTAAGTGCATTTATTTAAATTCATATTTTTATTTTAAAGTGACATGACAGCAGTTACATTAACCTAGAAAGTTACTGTCCTTTAAGAAGCTTCTTGCCAGTTTTTAATATAAAAATGATTCATCATAAGTAAGTCATGTATTCCAAAAGGAAAAGCGAGGTGACTCTGAATTTATAGTAATACTTAACTGTCACTGTATTATTTTTTTCTTACAGGTAGGTAGTAATTTCAGTATTTTGACCCTATCAGAAAAGAGAATTTTATAAGATTACTTTAATTATTTTCTTTAAGAACTAGAATTCCCACTTACAGAGTTGTCTTAGGCTCTATTGGAACCCACACTCCTGATGATCGTTAGAGAACAATTTCAATATTAATGTTAGGACTAAAAATAAAAAATGCCCACTACTTCCTGTCTCGTTTGATTATCTTGTTGGTGAGTGATATTTTTAGAACCGAAGCTAAAAACTTTTTAGATCCCAAAGCATCTCATTATGTTTATGGATGAGAAAAACAGTTTTTAATTTTAACATCTAAAGCTTAAAACTTTAAATTTTAAATAGAAAGAATTACTGCCTTTCTCGTTAATTCACTGAGCTGATAGCAAACCAAAGTTCAGATCTCATTAATTAAGGGGAAGGGAAATTATTTAAATATGGAGCTATTACTGGTAGGCCCGTCCTCTCTTAGGTTTGTTCTAAATGAACAGAATTTCAACATTTTCTTGTTCTGTACTTTGTCATTAGAAGGTAATCTCTCAGTTACTCATGTAGAAGGCCAGCATCTGGTACATTCCAGGAGCTCCGTGGGGTGTGCAGGGTTGTGATAACTGCACGAAATGTCAAGGCAGTCCTCACATTCTCCACTGACTGGTGGTGGGGAGGCCGTGTTTCACAACAGTGGTTCGTGTGTCAGCCGTTACCACAGCCCCGTCCTTGACGTTTCCAACCTAAAGTCCCATTTTGTCCCGCGTGGGCCTACTTCTTAATATGTCCATCTTTCAAGATTTTAAGAGCTGCCATTTTCCTTCTGGAAAGATCATGACTCCTTGCTTTGTTGCCTCAGTATTTTGACTTCCCTGAAACACTCTGATACAAAGTTACCTGATTTTAGGTTGCATACACTGCTTTAGGAGTTCAAGTATCTGTCATTGACCACAGAATTTTAAAGTTAAAAGATGCTTACCCAGTGGCATATCTTGTAAATTCGGGTTTATGTCTGGCTCTGGAGTTTTCTAGCTACTCAATGATTCCAGACTCTTATTTACAGACCTTCATTGAGCCACTACATTTTTATATGCTATATTGTAGGATACAGAAGGAAGATGAGAATGACTGTGGGGCTTCATTTTGGCCTATCTTAAAATGTGGAACTTGAGGTCCTAGTTTATCTTAGCCCTTCGGTCATTCGCGTGAATCTGTGAAAATACTAGATTTCTTTTAAGATGGCAGGTTCGCTTTGCTCACTCATGTTATTTGTATGCCCAGATTCCTCCGTGCTCATCATGTCAGTTAGCTTCCATCCTGGTAATGTGTTATTTCTGTTACTTTGTCTGACTTGTGCACTTTTATTTAATGATCATTTAAAAAATTAAGATTCACTTTGATATTTATGCATGCCACTTAGTCTGTTCCTAAAAGTAGCGATGCTGGTTTGTTAATGTCACTAAGCCTAACTAGCCAATGCCCATCTTCCTAGTAATACAGCATCAGAGTCTCACAGATTTATGTGATGATCCTTGGAAAGAAAAGTTCCTGTTGATGAAACATGGATTTATTATATGAAAGTCTTCTGCTGTGTTCATAACGTATGCTGTGATATCCCTTTTAAGTTTTCGCGAGCTAAAATGTCATAAGTTAAGTGTTGGGACCTAGAAATGCATGAATGTTTTAGGTTTAAAAGACAGTACCTCCTTCCTCCCTTTCCTTAGGTTTTTACTGAAAAGCCTGTGTAATTCAAGTCCATCATTAGACTGGCCATCATGCCTTTTATGTAGTTATTTACTTTGCAATTTTAGCTGTTTCAGATAAAAGATACAGTGGTATGAAGAAGGAAACTACTACAGTGTACAGAAAGTCAGTAGAAGGAAAGTAGTGAGGAAGGCCAAGGCTAAGAGGACATGGTGAAGTTCTCAGGTTTGCTTGTTCTCTAATAAATTACTTGTTTAAAGACAGCCTTAAACAAGTGCCTACCTGTGAAAGTTTTTTCTAACTTTTTAGTAAGATTTATTTTATACCCTGCTGACAAACTGGTCAGGTAGAGTCATGACTAATCTCTATCAAACGCTGAGAAGTTTCATGGAGTTAGCTTTCCGTTAATCTTCATTTGTTTTAATTGTTAAAATACGTATAAACTGTTAACCATCTTCAAGTGTCCAGTTCAGTGACATTATTAATACCTTCAGGTTGTACAGCTGACGCCCTGTTCCTCAGCTTCCTAGTCCTGGTTACCCCCAGCCCACCTTTTGTGTCTCTAAATTTGACTGTTTTGGGTGACTTAGAACATTTGTCCTTTTGTGTCTCTTCCTTCACTTAGCGCAATGTTTTCAAGGCTCATCCCTGTTATATAGCAATTTCACTCTTTTTAGAGGTTGAATAATAATATTCCATTGTTTATGCCACATTTTTTTTTTTTATCTATCAGTCCTTGGGTATTTGGAATATTTCCACATTTTGACTTGTGAACAGTGCTGCTGTGTTTGTTGGTATACAAATACCTGTTTGAATCTCTGTTTTCAGTTCTTCGGTGTACTTATCCAGAAGTAGAGTTGCTGAATCATGTAACAATTTTATGTTTAATTTTTCGAGGCGTCACCATACTATCTTGTGCAGCAGTTGCACCATTTTACATTCCCACCAGCAGTGCCTAAGGGCCCCAGCTGCTCCACATCCTCAGTAGGAACTGTTATTTTTTGGTTTTTTTGGGGCGGGGGTGGAATGGCCATCCTAATGGGTAAAGTGGTATCTCATGGTTTGATTTGCATTTCCTCATGCATTTCTCTGTGGTACTGGACATCTCTTCTATATGCTTATTGCCACATCTATTATCTTCTTTGCAGAAAGTGTTCATGTTTTGTCCACTTTTAAATTGAGTTGTTTACTTTTTGTTCTTGAGTCCTTTATATATTCTGGATATGAGTCCCTTATCAGATACATGAGTTGTAAGTAATCCCTTACCAGATGCAAGAGTTGCAAATATTCTCTCCCATCTTGTGGGTTGTCTTTTCCCGTTATTAATAGTATCCTTTGTTGCACAAAAGCTTTTAATTTTAATGAAGTCGATTTATTTTTTCCTTTTGTTGCCTGTGCCTTTGGTCTTCGTGTTTTTTAAAGAGAAAAACTTTTTTGATGAAGGTGTTACTGAAGAGAGGGCAGAGGAATTACTATGTACAGTGGTGCGCGTCTAGAAGGGGTAGTCTGTCTTGGCTGGAATGGAAAACGTGGCTCATTGTGCGTCGACTACAGGATAGTACTGTGGGGGTGGTCTGGCCAGCAGTGTATGGAGGCTTGAATCCTGTGCTCAGCTGGCTTAGTTTGATTTGAAGACATCTGATGCCTTGGGGGAGTGCAGTTACTAAGGGAACAGTAACTGCAAAAAGAGAATTCATGCTGTTGCGCGAGGTGTACTAGAAGTACAGAGGATAAGGAAAGCTAACTAGACGGGCTGCGTGCGCAGTAATTAGCCCGAAGAAAGGCTGTGGTCATGGTAAAGAATTCTCTTCCTGTCTTCTGAGTAAGATGTAGTTTGCTTTCATACTTGCTATGCGTAGTTAATAGTTTATATTCGGCTTACTTTCCAAATGACCTCTTTGGGGACCTTTAAGACCCCTGTTGTTATTTTTTTTATCTGTGACCTTTTGGGGAGAAGTTCTTCATGGGCACAAAAAGAGGACCAGAAATGAAAGACAAATATTCAAGAACAAGTGGATTGGATTCTGAGTTCTAATTGCAGGTCTTAGACTCTCCTGGACTCTGGTTTTTATAAACAGCTTCAGAGTTCTGAATCTGATGGTCTGTTTCAGAGCATTTCTCTGCGATCTGATTTAGACCCTTAGGTTCCAAATGCATTGTCTTCCCCAAAGTGTAATGCCTGACCGAGGGTTTGTATCCGTGTACTTTGAAACACAGATTCTTGTTCATAGTTGAAAACTGTTAATGCAGATGTGCTTACAACAGTTCTGTCAGTGTCCTTTCCGCTCCTTGTTGGTCCTAATAATGTAATGACTGGGAGAAACTTAAAGGTGTTGTTTTTTTTTCCAATAGGTTTTTAAGGGGTTAGCAAAGTGGTTCTTTCAGATCATTCTGAAAGGGTTCTCTTCTTTACCCGAACCAACTCCGTGAAGATTATCTCAGAATATACACATGTGATTATATACTTTCTGTGACAGCTTTGAACAACTTACTTGGGAGATTTCTGTCGGTTTTTCCAGGTTGAGACTTGATTATGCTTCTTCAATGTAGCTTTTGCTAAAGGTATGACTTGATTCATCTGTTTATGCTCAAATGGTATGTTAGAGGTTTCTTCCTTCTTGTTTCTGCTTGTTTTGCTCAATTTTTAGGCCATAAAAGTTTTTGAATGTAGGTAAATACAATACTTTGGTAATCGAGGCTACAGTGGATGGGTTGTTTTCCTCCCCCACTAACTTTAAAATCTAATAGCTGACCATTGGTAGAATTTGTACCTTCTTAATTTGTAGGTCTTAAAAGCACGTACAGAAGACCTAAAACCCTTCAGTGTATGCAGAAAGAAATCATAATTGAGTTGATCTGTTTACTTTTTTACTATTTGCAAATGTGGTACCAAATAGTATAAAGCCTCTAATTAGAACCCAGAACCTAACCATCTGAATGCTTTATAAAGAGTTTAATATGCCGGGTCATATTACATTCCAGTATATGCTGATGCTTTAAAGATGATTATAAAAAGTATGGGGGACGTAGGCTGTATCAATGGCTCTGCATGAAAATTTATAAAAATGTATTCATTGGAAAAGTAGTTTTCCATCTTTAGAGGAGATCACCAGCATTCACATTTTTGAGGTGTTCTCAAGCATTAGCAAGTGTATCTAAATTACTGGTCTGATGCTAAAAGTTAAGAAAATGTTCTCGACTGCCTTTATTTGTGAGCCCTGGTGCTTCAGTTCTTCGACATTAGGAATTTAAAAGGTCTTCAATTTAATGGTGTCATGAAAGGCATGCTGAATGAGAGACAAGGAGGCGTGGCTTTTCCAGAAAGTGGTAGGACTGATTCGGACGGATGGACTTACACATTCACACCTAGGGGGTTGCAGAGCAATTGCTGTGTACTGTTTGTGCAGAGCATGTTAGACTTCAGGGCATGGATGAGAACCCTTGGACTCTGTTGTGGAAATTGTAGTTAAGTCATGGAGTTGAGACATGGACCCAAATTAACGTGTAGAAAGTAAAGTAAATACCAGGAGAAAAAGTGAGATAAAAGTCACAGGAGTGAGGAATTAAGTCAGAGGTTACCTAGTAGGTGCTAATTAGCAAATAAGAAGCATGGTACGGACTTGAGTGATCTGGCCAGGAAGTGTTCTCCTCATTTGTACAAGGACAGCAGCCGGGGAGCACTGAAAGTTATAAATTCATCGCGAGGCAAGCTGGCTAATATTTTATATTTGTTAGCTTGGTTCTGTGTCACTGAGGAGTTGCATAGTCCTTACTATCAAATGTTAAGTGTGTCTGATTTTCTTCTAAGTTTATTAAGCATAAGCAACCTTATTAATAATGCTTTATATTAGAATAGCTAGTGTGGATACATAATTTAACATTAAAGTTTTTATCTAGCTTTGTTAACTACTGTATTTAACTTGCCATTAAACTTGGCATATTTTTAACTTATAAATTCAATTTTATTTTCAATTTGCTTGTCTATCAAAAATCAATTTTTTCTTTATAAGTTACACTAAACTGAACATTAAGTATAATCACTCATTCTTAGCTCTTTACTGTTTATATGAAAAAAATATTTGCTCATTTAGTGAAGAAATACTTGAGCATTACGGAGATTAGGGAGTAGAGTGAGATGATTTCATCTTTTTCTTTCAGCCATTTAGTGGAAGTGTTTGAGCTGATATGACAACCCCTCAAATACTCACAAATATCAAGAATAAATAATAAAAAATAGGTATATGAATGACGCTTAAATAAGTACAGATCCGAAGTCTCTCTCAAGGATAGGAGTGAAATAAATTTGTAGGAGTAAGATCAAAACCGTTCATTTCACAATATTTAAAATCACTTCAGTTAAAATAGATATACAGTATAATCAGAGCAGGAAATTTTCTAAGTACCTATAGTAAACATACAACAAGGAATATGGTGGACAATATTCCAATAATAAAGCACTTAAAAGATTTATGGTAATGAATTCACTTCAATTAATGCCTAAAGGAAAAAAATTGGTATGGAAATTCTTTTTTTGTTATTTTTTTTTAAATTGACATCCAAGTTAGTTAGCATGTAGTGCAATAATGATTTCAGGAGCAGAATTGTGTGTGTGTGTGTGTGTGTGTGTGTGTGTGTGTGTGTGTATACATCTTCTGTTTTGTCCCCTTACCTGGTTTTATATTATTTTTACTTCCCTTCCCTTCTGTTCATCTGTTTTTGTATTCTTAAGTTTCACATATGCATGAAATCATATGGTATTTGTCTTTCTCTAATTTTGCTTAGCATAATACCCTCTAGTTCCATCCCCATAGTTGTAGATGGTATGATTTCATTCTTTTTAATTGCTGAGTAATACTCCATTGTGTGTACACACACACACACACACACACACACACACACACACACACACAAACACCATGTCGTCTTTATCCATTCATCATCCATTCATCAGTCAATGGACATTTGGGCTCTTTTCATCTTTGGCTGTTGCCAGTAGTGCTGCTATAGACATTGAGATGCATGTGCCCCTTTGAAACAGCACACCTGTGTCCCTTGGATAAATACCTGGTAGTGCAATTGCTGGGTCATTGGGTAGTTCTATTCTTAACTTTTTGAGGAACCTCCAGAGTGTTTTCCATCGTGTTTGCATCCTTACCAGCAGTGCAAAACGGTTTCTCTTTCTCCACATCCTCACCAGCAACTGTTGTTGCCTGAGTTGTTAATTTTAGCCACTCTGACTGGTGTGAGGTGGTATCTCAGTGTGGTTTTGGTTTGTATTTCCCTGATGAGTGATGTTGAGCATCATTTCATGTGTCTTTGAGCCATCCGGATATCATCTTTGAAGAAGTGTTCATTCATGTCTTCTGCCCATTTCTTCATTTGGTTTTTGGGTGTTGAGTTTAATAAGTTCTTTTATAGATTTTGACTACTAACTCTTTATCTGATATGTCATTTGCAAATCTCTTTTCCCATTCCATTGGTTGCCTTTTAGTTTTGCTGATTGTTTCCTTTGCCAGGAAGAAGCATTTTATCTTGATGAGGTCCCAATAGTTCATTTTTGGTTTTGTTTTCCTTGCCTTTGGAGACGTGTTGAGTAAGAAGTTGCTGGGGCCGAGGTCAGAGAGGTTTTTGCCTGCATTCTCCTTTAGGATTTTGATGTCTTCCTGTCTTACCTTTTGGTCTTTAGTCCATTTTGAGTTTATCTTTGTGTCTGGTCTAAGAAAATGGCCTAGGTTCATTCTTCTGTGTGTTGCTGTCCAGCTTTCCCAACACCATTTGCTGAAGAGACTTTTTTTTCCCCCAGCAGATATTCTTTCCTGCTTTGTCAAAGATTAGTTGGCCATACTTTTGTGGGTCCGTTTCTGGGTTCTCTGTTTTGGCCCATTGACCTAGGTGTCTGTTTTTGTGCCAGTACCATGCTGTCTTAATGATGACAACTTTGTAATACAGTTTGATGTCTGGAATTGTGATGCCTCCCGTTTTGGTTTTCTTCTTCAATATTACTTTAGCTATTTGGGTTTTTTTGTGGTTCCATACAAATTTTAGGATTGTTTGTTCTAGCTCTATGAAGAATGCTGGTGTTATTTGGATAGGGATTGTATTGAATATGTAGATTGCTTTGGGTAGTATCAACATTTTAACATTATTTGTTCTTCTAATCCATGAGCATGGAATATTTCTTTTTTATGTGTCTTCAGTTTCTTTCATAAGCTTTCTATAGTTTTCAGTGTATAGGTTTTTCACCTCTTTGGTTAGATTTATTCCTGGGTATTTTATGGTTTTGGGTACATTTATAAATGGGATCGATTTCTTGATTTCCCTTTCTGCTGCTTTATTATTTGTGTAGAGAAATGCAACCCATTTCTGTGTGTTGATTTTATATCCTGCAACTTTGCTGAATTCGTGGATCAGTTCTAGCAGTTGTTTGGCAGAATCTTTTCGGTTTCTGATAATAGAATATCATGTCATCTCTGAAGAGTGAAAGTTGGACTACCTCCTGGCCAATTCAGATACTTTTTATATCTTTGTGTTGTCTGATTGCTGAGGTAGGACTTCCAATACTGTGTTGAATAACAGTGGTGAGAGTGGACATCCCTGTCATGAAGCTTAGCACTTTTTAGTTTCAAAAATTTTTTTAGCTTAAGTAAATTTTAGGACATATATTAACTCAAGCAACACAGTTTGCATTTCCTTCGGAAGCACTGATTAGTTACGCTTCTGTTGCTTTTGTTGCGTTTATATGGTAAAAGCTTGTATCCTAGCAAAGCATCAGAAAACAGGTTAATTAAGGATTTTTTGGTTATTTTTCTTGGGAAATTTCTTTTTAAGCATTAAAATGATCAAGTTATTGCCAAGTTCCCTCCTTTTTAATTAAAAAAAACCTTTTCATCCATGCTTAAAGAAAATTGGTTTTATTTATTTTTTTTTACTTATGAATTTTAAGTTTATTTACTTTTGAGAGAGAGAGAGAGAGTTGGGGAAGGGCAGAAAGGGGAGAGAGAATCCCAAGTAGGCTCCACACTGTCAGCACAGAGCCCCGTGCAGGACTCAAATTCACGAATCGCATGATCATGACCTAAGATGAGATCACGAGTCAGACATTTAACCGACTGAGCCACCCCCGATGCCTCAGAAAATTGTTTTTTTTTTTTTAAACCAGAGAAGTAGGTATTAAATTGCACATGTTTTTATGAAAAGTATGTTTTTCATTGGCTTCCAATAGTGTCAGACTGTGTGCTGAGATTGTGAAATTCTAAAGGTACTTTTAGGCTCTTCCTAGCTTCCCTGTGGCTAAAGCCCCATTTAAGAAAAAAACTTGGTTAAATCATCAAAATTTTAAAAGATAAGTGATACATGAAACAAAAGTCCATAGCACTACAAAACATATCTTCCGGCTGCCCCAGAGGTGACTATGTGCACCTGTGCCCCTGCGGGAGATCAGCTGTGCCCGCACCCACATGCTTGTGTTTTGCACTTCTTTGACTGAATGGCAGTTTTTGGAAATCACATATCATTTAATTTGTGGCTGCTCCTGATGACCATTTATATCTTTACCAATCCACTGCTGTTGTAAACAGTACTGCCAGAGTCTTGTACAAACACTGCTTGTGTGTGTTATTTCAAGAGACTTTTTTATTTTTTTAGAGAGAGAGATGGAACAAGTGGGGGAGGGACAAAGAGAGAGAGGGACAGAGAGGATCTGAAGCAGGCTCTGCACTGACAGCCGACAGTCTGATGCAGGGCTCGAACTCACGAACCAGGAGATCATGACCTGAGCCGAAGTTGGACACTTAACCAACTGATTCCCCCAGGTGCCGCCTCGCTTGTTTTATCCTAAGGAATTGTGTTACAGTCTAGAGGATGAGGTAAGTTTACAAATGATTTTTTTTTATTTTAGGTATTCCAAAAATACAGGAATTTTTAACTTAAATGTACTTTTTACATTTAACAAATTTAAATAGCAATGTATGCTTATGGAAACACCTCTAATAGAAAAATAGACACTTCTGCATGCATTGGATTTCTGTGTATCAAGTTTACTTCAAGGGTGACATAATGTCACTTTTGAATTTCACTTTTGAGGGCCCAAGTGACAAACATCTATCAATAGTGAAAACTTCTCTGACTTCTTCAAATTCTGTAATCAGAAAATGTTACTTTAAAAGAATCGATAGGGTAGGGTTTTCTAAATGTGCGTTGGTAGCCTTTTGGTTCTTAATTTCCTTCAGTTGCCACCATTTCTTCGGTGGTGTGGATTTTCATTTGTGTACATTTTGGTTAAAACAGCAACAGTTGGTTGAGTGTCCAACTCTGGATTTTGGCTTAGGCCGTGATCCCAGGGTTGTGGGTCGAGCCCCGTGTCCCGCTCCTTGCTGAGCGTGCAACGTGCTTGAGGTTCTCTCGCTGCCCCTCTTTCCCTCTCCCAAGCCTGCGCATTCTCTACACAATAAAAAAAAAAATTAAAAGCAGGAAATGACAAGCTCAGGTCATTGTGAAACACTTAATAATATAAAGTGATTTATTTACCACAACACCCAGCAATAATAGCAAAAATATTACAAAGAAATTTGATTCTACAAGTTTTTTTGTTTTTGTTGTTTTTTTAGTTTTAAGGGGGTAGATCAAGTTAGTGGTTTTCAAATATAACCTCTCTGAAGCTACAGTATAAGTGTAATCTGTCTTTATAATTTTTAAAATGTTTTTTATTTTTGAGACAGAGCAAGAGCAAGGGGGGGCAGGGAGAAGGGGAGCCCAGAATCAGAAGCAGGCTCCAGGCTCTGAGCTGTCAGCATAGAGCCCAGCACGGGGCTTGAACCCACAAACGTGAGATCATTATCTGAGCTGAAGTCAGGCTTAACTGACTGAGCCACCCAGGCGCCCTATGGGCGTAATCTCTTAATGGAGTCCTATTAATGTTATCTTCTGAAGTTAAAATGTCCTTTGATTTTAGAGCTTTCTCTTTAGATCACATACTGCTCTTGGGCCTAGTTCTGAAATGATTTTCTTGGGCCACAAATAATTGGGGCGGGGATGAGGGGGAGGCATAGAGCCCAGATTTGTTTCAAAAGTGCTAATGCTATTTCATGTTAATAGGCTAGAAGAAACACTGATCTTAGTGGTTTGTAGTCTCCCTCTCTCCCCCTTTTCCATGAGATCCGTGCTAACTTCTAGGGTGATTAATCAGAAAGGCTCAGAAGCCTACAGTGGTCACCAAGTTCCACTGCTCTGTCTGCTGCCTGGTGCTCTGGAGTCATGACCCGGCCGTCCGGTTCTGCACAGTCCTGGCTGTTCGCAGAGACTGTCCATAGTCAGGTGACCCTGTAGCCCCCGGTTCCTCTCGGTCTTGGGGCGCACAGACCCTTTCCCACGTTCTCTGGCTTCTTCAGCAGATGTTTCCCTGTTTACAGAAGATGCTTAGATCCAGGTTTTGCGGGTTCGGAGCACATTAGTTCCATAGCCCGTGTGACTGGCCCTGTGCTTAGGAAAGATGGCAGGAGGTCTGAGCCGGCAGCTTGCGTGGCCCAGCCACGTCCTAGCTGCATGGTCCTGGGGTACCACTCACCCGTTTGGAGCCTGAGTTTTCTCATCTGTTAAGTGGGAGAAACACTCTCCGGTCTCGTGGGCATTGATTAGAATACACAGGGGATACTTAGCTTGTACCCTGGCCTTTTAAAGATGTTAATGGTAACTTCTCTCACTCTGTATTTCATCACATTTTCGCTCAGCCGTCAGTATTGTGGGTATTAGTGTTTATACCCACGCCCTTTGAATTCTAGTTTTAATGCTTCTTGTGATTCTCTTAGAATGTACTGCTCAGGCCTTGTGCTGAGTATGCAGAGAGAAAGAGAAAGGTGGTCCATCCTGGACAAGAAATGGTTACTGCTCACTTCCCAGAGACAAAATAGTTGATGTGTGCTTCGACCTGATGGATAAGCCCTTCTCAGCCCCCCAGTGCGGGGTGCCCCAAGGCCCAGCCCTTCCCGGTGTGCCCCCGGCTCGCGCAGTGGCCTCAGATGGATTTACATCAATAGGCCAAAAAATCTGAAGGCTTCAGATAGAACCTCTTCCGAACTTTGGATGCATATATCCAACTTTCTACATGCTGTTTCCACTCAGATGCCTAACAAGCATCTCAGACTTCTATGTCAAACCAGACTCCGGGTCCCCCGGGACCCCACGCTTGGCCCTGCCTCCCTCCTCTTAACGAAGGGCGAGGCCATTCTTTCAGTGAGGCAGGGCCAAACCTCGACCACAGCACTCTTCCTGTCTCATGTCCGCATCCGGACCAACCGTAAAGCTGTTGGCCCAATGTTGAACATACACAGTGTGTCCAGAGCATGACAGCCTTGTGCCTCCTCACAGCGGTCCCCCTGTCCCATACACCCGGGCTGCCCGGATTATTGCTAGAGCTTCATGCCGGATTTTCTTGGTTCCTCTCTCGCTATTCTACAGTCTAAGACAGCAGCCTAAAAAAAAAAAGAAGTCAGATCCTGTCACTTCCTCTCAAAATCCTCAAGGCTGCCAATCCCAGAGTAAAAGCCATAATCTCAGTGGCACCCAGAGTCTGAGCTCCGGGCCCTTATTCTTGACCTCATCTGCCGATTTCCCCTTCTCACTGACTTCAAGTGAGCTGGCTTCCCTCATAATCCTTAGCCAGGGCCCACACATGTCTTTCCCCCTGGATAGTTTTATGATTTACTTCCTGGCCACCTCCAGGGCTTTGCTTAAATGTCCCCTCAGTGTGGCCTTCCATTTACCACTTTATTTAAAGTGGGACCTTTCCCAGTATTCCCTACCCATTTCTT
>NC_043710.1:101404110-101420212 GCF_006229205.1 Suricata suricatta | reverse complement strand
CCCCCCCCCCCCCCCCCCCCCGAGGACGGTGCCACACGTTGCTGGCCTGCCACGTGCAGATTTTGAAGTGCAGTTTCTACTGGATGTGCATCCCCCTGGCGTCCTCGTAAAGTCTGAGTCAGGGGCTGTCTTCGGCAGGAACTTTGGGCAATGACGTGTGCTCAGGGCCTAGAACAGTGATTGGCACCTGCTGGATGCTCCGTATTGTCTGTTAAGTGAAGCAGATGGAGTCTCTGGGAGGTCAGGAGAAAGGCACCCAGTCTTGCTGGAGGGTCATAGGGAAGGCTTCCTGGAGGGAGAAGAACCCTGAGCAAAGTCTTTAAGATTTACTCTTTTTAAAAACTTTTATTATTTTTTAAAGTTTATTTATTTTGAGAGAGACACAGAGAGAGAGAGAGAGATCATGATCTGAGCCGAAATCAAGTCAAATGCTCATCCAACTGAGCCATCCAGGCGCACCAAGAACGGGTTGTTCCCGGGGACAGAGATAGGGAGACTGGGTAGAAGGGAGTATCTAGACGAGCCCCTGGAGGCCCCGAAGGACCAGCTGTGGTTGAATGGTCAGGTCACATCTTAAAGGTATGAGGTTCAAGATTCAGAAGTTGTTGTCAGGACACGCTAGAAAACCAGGAGGGGAATGGTTATGTTTGGAGCGCCGATGGGATGTCAGACGAAATCTCCCAAGGGGAAGGGTAGGGAGAGCCCCTGGGTTTCGTGGAGAACCTTGGCGAGGGTCTGCGTCCCACGTGCTGCCAAAGCAGCAGAGACGGGTCAAGTGCCGCCAGGAGACAGGGCTGCACCACAGGACGGGGACTGCTGGGGTGTGGATGGCTTTGTGACCCTAACGTCACAGGAAAGGAGAGGCCTGTCAGCACTCAGAGTGCACACTGCCTCTGGCAACAGGAAAAAGAGCCCTTTCCATGGAATTAGAAGGTTTTTTTTTTTCCACTTAACTGAGTGTCTTCCCACAAACCTGTGCATACAACAGGAAAATGCTCTTCCCCGCAGTGTCCTCTGTCAAGTGCAGGTGTCCGAGGCGGACACTGATAGGCACCTAGCCCCACACCCCTGCCCAAGCCCGTGAGATTAGGCCCAGCGAATGAGCATCTGTGTCCGTGTTTACCTCTAGGGGCCCTGTGTGGCACCTGAAGGGTCAGAGCTACTGGAATAATTCCATTCGCTTTTTTTTTTTAAACATTTATTTATTTTTGAGAGACAGATCATGAGCAGGGGAGGGGCAGAGAGAGGGGGACACACAGAATCCAAAGCAGACTCCAGGCTCTGAGCTGTCAGCACAGGCCCACGAACTGTGAGATCATGACCTGAGCCGAAGTCAAGGCTCAACCCACTGAGCCCACCAGCCCTCCATTCACTCTTAAACATCTGTTCAGCGCTTGCAGTTAGACCTTGAGGGTTCACAGGCAAGTTTTAAAAACTCATAGCCTAGAGAAGGAAACAGAAAAGTTAAGGGACGACGTGACTATGACAGAAGGGACACATACCAGTGTCTGGGGAACAGCCAGCCTCTTGCTGACACTTCCAGGCATGCAGAGGCCATTGCGAATGTCAGCGCTGAGCTCAGGAACAAGTGTCGTCCCCCCAGCCCTGCTTCCTCTCAAGCCTGAGAGACCGTCTTGGTGGACATCCAGTGGTGGTCTCGATGCTGTTTGTACAGGGGTTGCAGGAAAAATCATGGCTTCTGAGTAATTTCTAATGCTCGAACTGGGGGCATCAGCCAGGGGGCAGAGGTGGAAGTCTGGGACTCAGTGGATCGGGAAAGTCTACTTCTAACTGGGGCGAACTCTGGGGACCTCGGAGAGGTGAGGCTGGACCTTGTGCGTGCTCTGGAGCTGCTAAGGAACTCCTGGTGGGAGGAGTTGTTGCATTTTATTTCTCCACCCAAATATTTTCGTACCTGGTACCCGCCAGGCACTGTGTACAGAATGGTCACTGAGGATAAATAGGACTAGGTCCTTACCCTAATGGTGTTACTGCCTCTAGAAACCTGCGAAGCACAAACAACCAGAGTGATCACAGAGTTGTGAATTGCATTTGATTGAATCATGTGAAATTGCCGCTACCCAAGCATCTTTGACCTATAAAAGCAGCAAATCTAATACGACGAAAGGAACACGGGACTGAACGGGGGGAGATAGGGGAGGGTCATGGGGGCCAGGAGGTCAGAAAGTCTCTCTAGGAGGTGACACGTAAGTTGCCCCCTGCAAGAAGGGAAGGTCGGCTCCCCCTCTTCCTTATTTAAATCTGATGTGAATGTGAGCACCAGAGGGACCTCACGATTGCTCTGACCCCACGGGGACCATGGCTACGCAGGAATCTTGTGCTCTGACGCGGCTGACAGTTTTTCGGATGCTGTGGGCTCACTGTTGCTTTCCAAGATAAGCCAGAAAGCAGCTTTTTAAAAAAGAACATTCAAAGAGTAATGTTTGAGACATTTCAGTTGAAATGTAATGTGCATGTGAAAATCTCCTAAAGTTTACATGCCAGCTATTTCCAAAATTTGAGGAAATGTTTTGTAAGCCCAATGATTATCTGCTTGCCCAAAGTGGCCCACTGGGCACCGATTTAGTCTTCGTTTGAAAGCGGCCCAGGTAGAAGGAACAGCGTATGCAAAGACAAGAGGCAAGAAAGGACTTAATCTGTTCAAGAAACAGAAAGGAGGGCCGTGTATCTCCAGCGCTGACGGACCCCAGAGGAGAGCAGTGTGTCCGATGAAGGTGGAAAGGAGCTGATCGAAGGAGCTCACCGAGGTCTGTGGGCAGAAGCATGGGGACAGCGGTGTAGATTCAGGGTGAACACCACTCAAGTAAGCACATGCCCTGGGGCCACACCAGGCAGCATCCGCCCGGAGGAGAGGATGCTTTTCCTCATCCACACAACGATGTCCTAAAGGCCACAGGTGTCCCTGAAGGTAGGTGCCCTATTCTGTTTCACGGTGAGGGACCTGCCCCAAGGCAAGCACAGTGGTGGCGTGGTTTGCATCTGGGCTTGGTTTTCTTTGAGTTGGAAGCCCACCCAGATCCTTTTTACTACAAAACACTAACCACTTTTCCAGCTGAGATGTGTTTGCACACCGGACAGTGCCCTTTGGCGGATTTTCCTGTCCGCCTAACCCCAAGTGGACGTATCCACTAATTCAAAGGCCAAAGAAGAATGCTTTCCATATTAAGTTGAATATGGAGTACCAGTAACCTGAAGATCAGACCCCACAAAACTGAAGACCAGACTTCTTCCTTCAGGTGTTTTGCGCGGGCTAGTTCCACCGGACTGCCAAGAGCTTAGTGCTTCATTTTCAAAACTGGGTGAAAATCACTTAAAGCTGAAATACATGATTTACTCTTTGGAGGTGAGCAAGCAACGTTTTCCTTTTATTGAGTGTCTACGCCTTCGAAATCCAAGGAAGGGTCTATGCTTGAGGGATCTCAAGGGAAATGAATTCGAGAAGTGAAGATGAATATGGATCGAAATAGGCTTTCTCAGCCGTGCAGTGGACATTGAATAAAATATTTCGGGAACTCGGTGAGCAGGTCTTCGGTGATGGGAACTAAATCCAGTCTGGAAAACAATTCAAGAGTTGACATCAGAGGGAAGAAGGCCCTGGCCTGGAATGCTGCAGCCCCAGGCGGGGAGGGAGGCGGCCACAGTGGGAGGCCTGAGAAAGGGAGGCCGTGTGGTGTGGCGTTCAAGACCGGCTGACAGTTGGAGTTACCACCTGAGTCAGTGTCTGTAGGAGGAGATTGCTAAGTTAGTTTTCAGAACTCAGTGTGATGGAGTGTTTCATTAAAATTCATCAGTCACTTCTTTGTCACTTATTAGAATATTTGAAGAGAGAAAGGAGCATAATTAATAACATTTTCCAGACGCTCTATGTGGGTTATTTGATATACTTTGTAGCTAAAAATGGATCAGATTTAACTTTCCTTATGAAAGTATGAAGCTCTTAGATTTTTTTTTTGGCTGCAGTATTAAAATGAAAATGGTATTAAAATTTTTTGTTTATTCATTCATTTTGAGTGTGTGTGTGTATGTGTGTGTGAGAGAGAGAGAGAGCGAACATAAGTAGGGTAGGAGCAGAGAGAGGGAGAGAGAATTCCAAGCAGGCTGTTAGCACAGAGCTTGATGTGGGGCTCAAACTCACCAACCACATCATGACCTGAGCTGAGATCAAGAGTCAGATTCTCAACCAACTGAGCCACCAGATACCCTGAAAATTATATTAAAAAATTTTTTTTGTCTTTATTATTTTATTTTGAGAGACAGAGAGACAGAGTGGGGGAGGGGCAGAGAGAGAGGGAGGGAGACACAGAATCTGAAGCAGGCTCCAGGCTCTGAGGTGTCAGCACAGAGCCCGACGTGGGGCTTGAACCCACAGACTGTGGGATCATGACCTGAGCCAAAGTCGGATGCTTAACTGACTGAGCCACCCAGGCACCCTGAAAATTGTATTTTTAAAAGCAATCACTATGATTGCCTATAGTTTGCTTTTATATTGGTAGATTCTGATCATTGAACAAATGCAGAAGTGGCAAATTCTCTCTGTCCAGGTTCACATATTAAATTTTATTTTTGATATTGTAGACTAGATAATCTCTATCACATCCACACAATTCTGCTATTATAGCACAAAAGGGGCTCTTGGTGTGTGTAAATGAATGCGGAAGGATGCCTTCCAGTAAAACTGGATGGACACTGGACAAAAAAAAAGTATGGACGCTGTAATCTGAATTTCATTTTATTGTGCATTATGAAAGATTCTTCTTTCAATTAAAGCAATTTATGTTAAATTATGACCTCTACAAAAACAGGTGGGGAGGTGGGTCTGGATTTGGTTCATGAGCCAAGGTTTGCTGACCCCTGAATTAAAGGCTTGGAAAAACATTCATGTTCTCCCACAGGCTGGTGGTGAGGTTGTCCTGACTGTCGAGAACTGTATTTGATCATAGAGGGGTCTCGTTCTGCTGAAATGAAAGGTTTTGTTTTGCTTTTCTACACATTTGAAAAACTTTGAGCAGTGGTTCTCAAACTAGCATCAGAATCACCTGGAGAGTTTGTTTTAAATGCAGGTTCCAGGGCCCCTCCCCAGGTTTCTGATTCCTTGAGTCTATACGGGACCCAGGAACTTGCATTTTTATCAGCTGAGGCTGAAGTTGTTCTGACAGCAATCGGGAGAAGCACTGACTTTGAGGTGAGAGTGTCCAACACCAGGGGAATCGTGGTCTCTGTTCAGTGTCCTTAGAGTCACTACTGACTTCTCTACCCAGATGCCTTCTCTGAGACCTTCCAAATTCTAATGGTTCAAAGACCAAAGATAATTGGAACCAACTCTATAACTGTCCTATCCGTTGTAGTATTTTTCCTCCATTAATTTCTGTTTTAAACACATGAAAACTAGGGAATGTTTTACAACAGTGTTAGGGAAAGAAATGTGCCTAGGGGAAACATATAGGAATATATACATTCTTGTTATCTATATTATTAAATTATTGTTAAAGTATGTTATGTATTATATCATACACTTGACCCTAGTACAACATGAGGGCCTGGAATGCCAGCCCCCTGCTCGATCAAAAATCCGCATGTTACTTCTGACTCCCCCAAAACTTAACTACTAAGAGCATCCTGTTATGTGGAAGCCTTACCAATAACATAAACAGTTGATTAACAAACACGTATTTTGTATGTTATATGTATGCATACTGTGTTCTTACAATAAAATCAGCTAGAGAGAAGGAACTGATAAGAAAATCATAAGAGAAACATATTCATAGTACTGCATTGTGGATACATTCACAAGAATCCACATCTAAGTGGGTTTATGCACTTGGGTTCTGTTATATATATATATATAACAGATATTCCTGTATTAGTTTAAAAAATAGTACATTGACAGTAATTTGGCATTCTGTAGCCTTCTTCTATCACATCATCCTTTCCTGTGGGTTTTACTGAGTTTGTATCCACAAGCAACATGGTATCTAGTTTATATGATGTCTAGTTTTGCATGCATCTGAACTTTAGATAGTGGTAACAGACCGACAGACAGACAGACAGACAGACACACACACGTTGACTACTATGGTAGTGGTTTGTTCATTCTTCCTGCCCTGAATGCTTCACTGGAAAGCTCTACAATTTATCCATTCCCCTGATGGTGGACATTTGTCTTCTAATATTTGTTTTATTTTATAGACAATGTAGCCATAGATCTTGTTGAATGTGAGCAATTGTATCTCTGTGGCAGAGATCCAGTTGGGGGGGTGGATTATTTGGTTACAAGATAGGCACATTTTCAACTTTACTGTGTAGCCATTAAATTATTTTCCAAAGTAAAGATACATTCACATCTTTACCACATGTGGTATTACTAGAATTTTTAAACTTCTGCCAATTTGATAGGTTTAAAATGGTATCTTACTGCATTTTAATTTGCATGTTCTTGATTTCTAATATAATTGAGAATCTTTCTTATATTTATGGGCCTTTCATGTTTTCTCTTCCTTGAAATGACTTTTTTTTTTTTTTGCTTGTTTTCTATTAGCTTCTTTATCTTGATGTAATTGCTTCACAGAATTTCTTTATATTTTGGCTCTTAATCTTTTGACATTTAACTGTTTTACAGTTACCTCCTTCCAAGTTGTACCTCATCTTTTCACATTTTTATGAATTTTTGATGGATACAAATTTAAACTTTATGGTAGCTTAATTTCTAAGTCTTTCTCCTTGTGATCTGTGTCAATTTTTGTGCATGCATCTTGTTTAAGAAGTTCTTCCCTTCCTTGAGGTCATGAAAGTATTCCCCTATAGCTTTTCTAAAAGTTTTGAGTTTTAAAAGTTTCCTCTAAGTGTTTAGTTATTTTTACACTTGAGGCTTTGGTCCGGCTGGAAGTAGCTTTGGGTCTGCGCTGAAGCTTGGATCCATCTGTTTTTTCGACCTGGATGACCAGTTGTCTTAACACTCCATCCTCTCCCCTTCGGGCATCGCCACTTCTTACCTATATTACGGATTCACATGAACAGTCTCTGTTCTGTTCCATCGGTCAGTCTGTCTATCCCTGTGTCCACACCATTCTGTTTTCATTCTAGCCTTGGTTTAGTTTTTTTTCTTTTTTCTTTTTAATTTACATCCAAGTTAGTTAGCATATAGTGCAACAGTGATTTCAGGAGCAGATTCCTTAATGCCTCTTACCCCTTTAGCCCATCCCCCCTCCCACCACCCCTCCAGTAACCCTGTTTGTTCTCCATGTTTACGAGTCTCTTATGTTTTTGTCCCCCTCCCTGTTTTTATATTATTTTTGCTTCCCTTCCCTTATGTTCATCTGCTTTGTATCTTAAAGTCCTCATATGAGTGAAGTCGTATGATATTTGTCTTTCTCTAATTTCACTTAGCATAATACCCTCTAGTTCCACCCACATAGTTGCAAAATGGTAAGATTTCATTCTTTTTGATTGTTGAATAATACTCCATTGTATACATAAACCATCTTTATCCATTCGTCTGGTTAAAAAAATGTTTTTTACACTTATTCATTTTTTGACAGAGACAGACAGAGTGTGAACAGGGGAGGGGCAGAGAGAGAAAGAGACACAGAATCTGAAGCAGGCTCCAGGCTCTGAGCTATCAGCACGAAGCCCGATTTGGGGCTTGAACCCACAAACTGTGAGATCATGACCAGATTGCAGGCGGACGCTTAACCAACTGAGCCACTTGGGCGCCCCCTATCCATTCGTCTGTTGATGGACATTTGGGGTCTTTCTGTACTTTGACTATTGTCGATAGTACTGCTATAAACATTGGGGCACATGTGTCCCTTCAAAACAGCACACCTGTGTCCCTTGGATGAATATCTAGTAGTGCAATTGCTGGGTGTTAGGGTAATTCTATTTGTAATGTTGTGAGGAACCTCCATGCTGGTTTCCAGAGTGGCTGCACCAGTTTGCATTCCCACCAGCGTGCAAGAGACCCTCTGTCTCCACATCCTCGCTAACATCTGCTGTTTCCTGAGTTGTTAATGTTAGCCCTTCTGACGGGTGTGAGGTGGTGTCTCATTGTGGTTTTGATTTGTACTTCCCTGATGATGCGTGATGTTGAGCATCATTTCATGTGTCTCTTGGCCATCTGAACGTCTTCTCTGGAGAAGTGTCTGTTCATGTCTTTAGCCCATTTCTTCACTGGATTGTTTGTTTTTTTGTCTGCTGGGTTTGATCAGTTCTTTATAGATTTTGGCTACCAGCCCTTTATCTGATATGTCATTTGCAAATATCTTCTCCCATTCCTTTGGTTGCCTTTTAGTTTTGCTGATTGTTTTCTTCTCTGTGCAGAAGCTTTTTATTTTGATGAGGTCCCAATAGTTCGTTTTTGTAATTATAGCCTTAGTTTTATAATGAGTCTTAATATTTGATAGAGCTTTCTTTTTTCTCCCCCTTGTTTTATAATATACTCTTGACTAGTTTTGGTCCTTTGTCCTACTACATAAATTTTATTTTATTATTATTATTATTTTGAGTAACCTCTACACCCAACATGGGGCTTGAACTCAGGACCCCGAGATCACGAGTCACATGCTCCACCCAGCTGGCCAGATACCCCTTCTACTACATAAATATTAGAATTCATTTAAATTGGGGGCATGTAAGTGGCTCAGTTGGGTAAGCGTCCAACTCCAGCTCAGGTCATGATCTCGCAGTTAACAAGTTCAAGTCCCACATTGGGCTCTGATTGACAGCTCAGAGCCTGGAGCCTGCTTCAGATTCTGTGTCTCCCTCTCTCTCTGCCCCTTCTCTGCTCACATTATGTCTCTCTCTCTCTCAAAAATAGAATAAACATTTAAAAAATTTTTAAAGTCTTAATTTAAATTGTATGAGAGAGGCACCCGGGGGCTTAGTCTGTTGAGCATCTGACTCTTGATCTCTGCTCAGGTCATGATCCCAGGGTCATGGGGTCGATCCATGCTAGGCATGGGGCCTGCTTAAGATTTTCTTTCTGTCCCCCCACCTGCCCCTCTCCTCTGCTCACACTTTCTCTCTCTAAAAACCTAAATAAATAAGGAGAAAAGCTTTTGTTTGGAAATGTATTAATAATAATATTAATTAGGTTAATTTGGGAAGAAGTTACATCTGTACAATATTAAGCATCCCTAGTCATGGATATATTTCTCCATTTATCAATATCATCCTTAATGCCTTCCAGCAAAATTTAAAATTTTGCATTAAGGTCCTGTGTATCTTTTGCTGAATTTATTATTAAGCAACTGAATATCCACTAACTTCGGAAAGTCACATTTTAAAACTCTTTGTGGGGGTATATAGAAATGAAATTGATCTTTGCTGACTTTATGTGCAGGAACCTTGCCGAGCCCTTATTGTTTCTAATAATCTCTGAAGTTTTTAGGCTTTCTACATAGTCACTTGCAAATAATGACTGTTCTCAATCTGCCTTCTCAGTCCATATAACATTTATTTTTCTTATCTTACTGAGTTGACTTGACTGAAAATTTCAATACCATGTTGGAAGTCACTGGCATCTCATCTCTGATGTAAGAGGAATGCTTCCCACAGGTCTAACATTTGCCACTACATGTTGGCTCTAGGTTTTGCTTCATGCCCTTTATTGGGTTAAGGAAACTTTCTTTTATATACATATGTCTATTTTGCTAGAGTTTCTTTTTTAAGAAAGATAAGGCTTAATTTATCAAATGCAAATGTATATGGAGTATGTTCATGCACTTAAAAAAATTTTTTTTTAACATACTGAATTAGGTAGATTTTCTAAGGTAACACTGTGTTTGCGTTGCTGGTAACTCGATCTGATTTCTGTCCTAACCTATGACCCAGCACTCCACAGATCCTGAGTTACCTGTGCTGGGAATCTGGTCCCTCCGTAGGAGGGCCTCCCCTGCCACTTCAAGGGTTGTGTCCTCAACCAAGTTATTTTAACCTCATGGCGCCACCTGGTGGCAAACACTGAAATTTCTGACTTTAGCTCTTCAATTTTTTATTTTATTAAAACAATTTTTAATGTTTATTTATTCTTGAGAGAAAGAGAGAGAGACAGAGAGACACAGAGCTTGAGGCGGGGAGGGGCACAGAGAGAGGGAGACACAGAATCTGAAGCAGGCTCCTGGCTCTGGGCTTGTCAGCACAAAGCCGGAGGCAGGGCTCAAACTAACCGCCAGATCATGACCTGACCTGAAATCAGAGGCTAAACTGAACTGAGCCACCCAGGTGCCCCTCTTTTGTTACCTTTTAGGGAAATGTGTGTTTGTGGTTTCTTTTATTATCACTGACACCTGTCATTTAATTTAAATCTGTTTTCTTCCTTGTGCCTTATATTTATCCCACTTACTCGCAGGCCATGCTTTCACTTTCTCTTTCAAATTTCTGAAATATACTCATGCAAATCATTCTTTTTTCCTTCTTTTGTTTCCTTGCTTCTTTTCCTTCCTTTCACTCTCTTTTTGTTCCTTTCTGAGTGTAAATCTATCTCGTGTGTGGTTAATCATGGTAAAAGTAGTGCTAGGAACTAAGGAAAAAAAATACAGGATGCATCTTTTAATGAAATCTGATACTTTAAAGTGCCAGCTTTGCTAACCCTCAAAGTCATTGAAAACACTTCAAATTCCCTTGGAAATGTTCTCAGGTTTCAAGTACTACTTAATCATCTAATGAATCCTGCCCAGTTTAACATTGAGCTCAAGTATTACAGAAGAATTTTAAGACCGCTAATGAGTTGTATTGTTTCTGAGTTTCTTTATTCCTAGCTTTGAGAAATGTGGGGTTTCTATTATTTGACGGCAAGGCCTCGGGTTTTCATTATGGCCTAAAGTGCCTGGAAACCGAGCTACCCCTGCCGCCCGGCCGTCCACGGGAGAGAGCCCGCCACCGGAGCCCTTCTGGTAGCCAGCTGAGGCCTAAGATAGAGCTCGCCAGTAACTGCATTTCCACCTGCTTGAGCCACAGCCTAGGAAGTCCGTAAGCGATGCTCTCCCCAGCCAGCCAGCCGGACGTGGATAAGCTTGGCGGGTTTGGCGACGTCTCTGTAGAGCCACGGTGACCTCATTCTTGGGGTCTCCGAGGGCTCTCCCCGAGAAGGGCGGGTGAGCCCGCGGCGGCAGACGGACCCGCGGGAGCAGGGCCGAAACCCAGCCCGGTGCGCCCTGCAGTGCCAACACGGCTGCAGACCAGGTCGTTTTTATTTCGCGTCATCTTAACCCACCCGGGATTTTCGCAGGCCGGCACAGCCTGTTGAGAAGTTGCTTCTTCAAAGCCATACCGATTTCAAAGGAGACCTCATAAGTCTGCTTAGTGTTCCAAGGACATTTTCATAGTGCCTAGATTAATCATGAGAGAACCTCGAATAAAATATAAAATCCGATCAGCCTGACTCTTAACTCTTTGGGATCCATTATTGTGAAAGCGATTCGTTTGTGTGGAGTTGCTACAACCATTAGAAATCTAGCATCCGTGTCAAAGGGAGATGTCACGTGATTCTTGCTGCCGTGTTGTAATAGTGGAGATTCGAGTCTGGATTGGGGGGAAAAAAGTTAAAAATGAGGAAGGAGACGGCTTTGGCCCTTTGGTTGCCCCGGAGGCCCCGCCCAATCTGTGGTGAGAGGGTGCTCTTGTCATTCTGTGTTCTTTTATTAAGTGCTTCCTAACCCCTTGATGTCTCTTTTGAAAGGTGGGGACCCAAACTGTATGCATTGTTCCAGATGCGTTCTTGCCAAAGCAGTATAAAGCAGATGTAACAGTTAGGAAGAAGGCTCCCTCCCTCGCCAGGTAAGTACAAATGGCGGCCGTGGCCAGGGCCAGCCCACCTTTCCTTGGCACCTGCCACACCGCCCCCTGCCAGAACGCTGGCGGGACCCCATACAACCCAACAGCCTGGAGCCGGTAATCTAGTGGAGTGGATTCCCAACGGAGCTCACCTGGAGAAGCCCTCCCATTACAGCGTCTAGTTCCACCTCCTGAAGGTCCTTTCTCCGTTGTTTGCCGCTTTGGGGCTCTTTGCCAGTCAACCACGTATTCCTCCGATTTGATAATTTTGACATCAGAGAAGATGAGACTGCATTCTGTGTGCACTGGTGGGACAGGCTGTTTTAGACTGTGATGTGGAGTGAGCATTGCAGGGCAAGCTCAGGCATATAATGCCGGGTGCTGCTGGCAGTTTAGAAATACTGAAGAGTGAAGGGCCTTCCATTGATTAGAAGAAATCCAGAATCGGTTCATCAGCCAGGTTTGTGTTATGCAATGATCTCAATTTGGAATATTTAAAAATCATTGACCAACATGGTTACCTCAAAACAGGTTGTTTGCGAAATTCTTTAATTTCTTGGGCAGAGACTGTTAAGACCCTTCCCATTTCTAAGGAAAACCGCAGCCCGAAGTTCACCCGGCAGATCTTGAATGATACATTTGAGGTCCCTCAAATGGGTGGTGAATCCTCCCCGAGTTCTATAAACCTACGAGAGTATATTTGAAGTAATACTTTAAGATGTGGAATAAATGTCCATAATAGCAATGTTATCTTTTAGATCTTTTAAAATGAGATTTAAAAAATGGTCATGTAAGTTCAACTCAAGTGGAGAATTTTTAGAAATGGTTTGCTTCTTTGGCCTAGGATTTTGGATTGCTTCAAAAAGAGTTTCAGGTCATATAAGAACCTCACGCGCTCCATATCACGCAGATGTTTCCAGGGCTTCAGTGTCCATTTGACTTGCGGCACATGCATTCTTGTTTTGAAGGTGGTGTAGGTGTTGTAGATTCATAGAGTCTGGTGAGTCCTATTCCTGGGATTTGAGCTAAAATCCTAACTTCACACACATTTTTAATATCCCATTGACAGCCACAGACAAGGCTCTTCCTGGCCACTCCTCTTTAAACCATTTCTTCTGATGCAGGGACTTACGTAACTCTTTCCATCTTGTTTGCTGATGGGCAGAAGCCCCCAAATTAAAATATACCTGATGTTTTGCAAATTGTCCCCTCATTGGTTGTCGCCCATTAGCACTTTTGCTTTTTAAAGCGAATCTGTTGAGTGAATTTAACTGTGTGTTCTTGTCATCAGAAGTAGGAAGAGAAGGTTTCTGCATGACTCACCGGGGAAGTCAAGATCAAATGACAGAGAGTTCTGAATGATCCCGAGATGAATTTATTAAAGGATCAAAGGAGTTGGCCATGGCCGCATCCTTCAGCTTGAAATGTCACAGAGTTGGCAGCCTTGGAAAAGTGCTGGCCCTCTGTGGCTGATGTCGTGGACCCAGGAGAAAGGACAGGGACTTGCAGGTGGCTTTCCGGTCCTACTCCTGCTGTCTTTAGGGTGTCCCAGCAGAAACCTCATGCCGTCTTCCCTGTGGTCAGCCTGTGGGGTTGTGGGGACCTGGCTGGTTTCTTCAGCGATAGAGGCCCCACGGCCACAGGGGACAGGGGGCCAAACTGCCCACCATGCCCCAGGTCTCTGGAGGTCTGGTACGTTCCGACCCCCAGACTTCTTGCTCTCATCCTCCAGGCCTTGACCTTTCTCTGAGGGGCCAGGTTGGCTGTAGCCTAGGAGGCTGGGTGAGACCCGATCTGAAGACCCTCACGCTGGACCCTCGAGGGGGAGGTGGCCTGAGGTGGGGAAGGCAGAGCTGGTGGAGATAATAAGGTGAGCTCATCTTTTGGGCACACCGGCCCGCCCCCCACAGACTGCTCACCTGGCTCTCTTGTGAGTCACGTCACAAAGGTCTGTGTACCCGTGACATGAGAGTCTCCAGTCCACCTCACATTCTGGGTGTGCACGTGGTGAGATCGACTCCGTTGGATTCCCTCTGAGACGGTAACCTTCGGGGGGGCGGCTGTCAGACTGTCAGCTCCGCGGAACCTCCTCGGTTCTGGTGCGGCCTGTGTTCACTGCGTATCTTCAGGAGCACCCCTCCCCCATAATTCAGCAGCACACCCCACCATGGCTAAGCATTCCCTGCGAAATGTGGGAGGATGTCCAGGTCTGTGCCCTCATCGGCTCTAGGATGCCAATATGGAGGGTCAGTCGGGTCCTTTCTCACCTGACTTTCCGGTTCCCTCCCTGTCTTCTTGCAGGTCCTGGACATCTGACCCACGGCGAGCTGCAGGATGAGGATGCACCAAGCCATGCCTGATGCTCTTATTGTCCCCCCAGTCCTGAATCTCAGCCGGAACCAGATGGACAAGATTCCCCCAACCAAGGGCTCTTGCTTATGGTCCTCTTCACCTCTCAGTTTACTGTTGGTGTCCCCTCTCCCGCTGTTCTGTCTCTCTCCAAACCTCTCTCAACTGCCTTTCCTAGGGAAGACCTTAGGAAGGTGGGCCAGGACTTGGGAACTTCCGCATTGCACCCTGCGGCCCCAGGCCCCCGTCCGCAGCGTCCTGTCTTCAGGGCGCGCCCCCCCCCCCCTCAACAGGCGCCTGAAGGCATCCGCTTCTGAGAACCCACTTTTTTTTCTGCATGTCTAGCTTGTCAGGAGGGATCCATGGAGAGAATTTCTGAGAATTTTCCACTTTTTCACAAAACGTACGTGACTGACTTTTGGCTTCGAACTGACAGCAAACGTCGGGGCGCACGGCTCTGTTTCCTTGTGCACATCTGTGGAGTCTGGAGAAGTCGATGCCACATTCCCTTTACTGTCTGGGCTGTTTGTATAATTGTATATAAATGTAGCAATAAACATATTCTAACATCAGCCTGGGGCGCTGGACTCCGCATCCTCACGGTGGGCAGTGAGCAAACAGCACGCTCTCGAGGAACCGCCCTGCTGACCGGCAGGGCCCACCTGCCCAGCTCGGGCTCTGGTCCTCTCTGATTTCACACAGCGTTCCTTCGCTTCACCAATGCCACTATTTCTGGCACTCTGCGGTGGCTCGGATGTCCCAGGACTGGAGCCCAGAGGATCGGGTGACAGTGTGCATTCTGAGCTATGTTAACCGTGGCTCTAAGGTCCTCCACGAACGAATCGTGTTGCAATTACACGGCAGACACCTGCGGCCACAGGGTTACCTCATAAAGATTTTCAGGAAAAAAAAAAAAACAGGCAACATACACCAACACGATGCTGGATTTTCCACCTGTTCCCTGATGTTCTTCACGGGTACAGAGTCAGGCTGTTTAAGCAACAGTGTCCTCCTCACGGGGACAGACCCACAAGCAAATAACGTTTTGATTTGGCAGAGATCACACTGTTTGTCTCATGCCAAGGAGAATTTGTGCCCAAACTGGTGTCATCATTGACTTGAAATCTTTGGTTACCAGGCACTCTTTTTATAACTCAGAAGAGAATCAGACACTTTGTTGTGGTTTCTCATCAGATTCCTGTTTCTCAGGCTCCTCCCCAGTTGTAAGTGGAAGTTGGTGTAGAACTGCTCAGCCCCCAGGGAAACAGTGGGTCTGGAAGCTGGGTGTCCTCTGCCAGCATTTGAAAGACTACTTTTTTAAGAACCGTGTGTTTATTTTGAGATGAAGGGAAAGAGAGAGAATGCATGCAAGCAGGGGAGGGCCAGAGAGGGAGGGAGAGAGAGAATCCCAAGTAGGCTCCATGCTGTCAGCCCAGAGCCTGATGCGAGTCCAACTCACAAACCCCGAGGTCATGACCTGAGCCGAAATCAATAGTCAGACGTTCAACCGACTGAGTGCCCAGAGGCCCCGGAATGCGGCTTTTTATGTATTAAAGCAACACAGACTGGACCGCCTGAGGAAACCACAGCCCTTCTGGCCACTGATTTATAATCACGAGGGTGCTGGGTCTTAACTCGCCTTCTAGCAGATCCCTCACAGAACTCCCCACAGCACGGCCACACAAACTTTCTCTATGTGTGGTCTAGCCATGGCTGGTGATACCCGGGGGTGGGAGGGCATTATTTAAAAAGATATGTGACACATTAGTGACAGTGTGATAACAGATAAGACCAATTATAGACACTGTGGTGTAGCCAGGAGTTCATAAGCTTGTTTATGGAGCTGTGGAGGGTTGGGGAGTGGTCTTAACCTGTGGTCTTAAATCTGGCCATGGTCTGGCTCTGCCTCCAACTGGGGGTCAGAGCCTGGAAGCTTCTGCCACCCTCTGTGCCTCTGACTCAT
>NC_043710.1:101374062-101404010 GCF_006229205.1 Suricata suricatta | reverse complement strand
GGGTCGCAGCGGGGCAGGGGCCTGCGTCCCGGGGCCCCACGTTCTCCAGACCTGCGAGGCCGCGAGGTGGGACCGCCGGCGAACCTTCTCGGGTCGGTGAGTAGCCGCGGCCTTGGGGAGGGACAGACGGCCGTCAGCGAGGCTCGCTTCTGGACGGCGCCGGCCACCAGGCGGCCCCGAAGTGCCCCTTCCGAACCGGACTCGGGACACCCGTGCGCGTCGCGCCCCTCGCCACGACCGTGTTGGGGCGCATGCGCACCCGGGCCGGACCTGGGCCTCTCGGCGAGGCGCGTTCTGGAAACTCTGCGGTGAAATGTGGGGGCCCCGGCTCCTGCGGGAGGGGACCGGCCGGGGCGCCCCCGGGGGCGAACTCGGGCCCAGAAAGAGATGGCCTGTCCCCCAGGCCCCCTGCAGGGTGCTCGCATGGGGCAGGCACGAGGCGTGTGTCCGCAGGGCCCGCTTTCTTCCACCGAAAAACTCCGGAGGCTTAACCAGCACTTTCCCCCGACCTGCCCTGGGCCTGCCCGCGCCGCCTCGGCCGCACAGGCCTGGGCCAGGCTCCAGGCCACCCACCGGCCAGCGGCCCCACTTCCCTCCTTCCTTCGGGCGACCCCCCCGCCATGTCACCCTTCACCCTTCCGCCCGGTCCGCCCTGTCCCGCGGGGCGCCCCGACCGCACCTCGGAGGCGCACCCCTTGCCCTGTGTGTGTTTGGGGTGTTGTGCTCCTCCCCGTTCTGCGGGGACCTGCCGTCCCTGCCACACATGTGGCTTCTCAGATGCCATCAGAGGGGGACACAGACTTGAAAACCCCACTCGGGCTTTGTACCACCTCGGGGCCCAGGAGTGACCCTCGTCTCTTCTGGTTCACTGGTCAGAACTAGTGACCGTTTCCTTCTTTTTTTTTTTTTTTAACGTTTAGTCATTTTTGAGAGACACAGAGTGAGTGAGGGGGAGGGGGGAGGGGGAAAGAGGGGGAGAGAGAGACAGAATCCGAAGCAGGCTCCAGGCTCTGAGCCATCAGCACAGAGCCCAATGCGGGCTTGAACTCAGGAACCCCGAGAGCGTGACCTGAGCCAAAGTCGGACACTTAACCGGCTGAGTCACCCAGGCACCCCAGTCCGTACCTCATTCTTAAGACCAGACGGCGCCCCCCTTCATCCTGGGGAGCCCCTATGCTCCCTTTCCTCAGCATCCTGCTGCGGCATCTCTTCTGTACAACACTGGTTCTCCCCCAGGGTGATTTTGACACCTCTCCCCGCCCACCGCCCCGGGGACCTTGACAATGTTGGGGCACATCTTCCACCGTGTGTCGCGGCCCGGTGTCCACTGGGCAGGAACCAGATGCCAGCAAGCATCCTACAGGGTGTCCCACCCCCGTGTCCCTGGTGGCGTGACTGGGAGCCCCACTGCCCACAGTGTCCTTGTGCACGGGGGTTGCGTTACTCCCCCCAGACTGTGACTGCGTGGGGAAACGGCCACACAGGACTCTGGCCAGGCTGGGCTGTGGCCTGAGGGGGCCCTCGGGGTGGCCCAGTGACCCTGGAAACCGTGACCTGCAGAAATGGGCAGGCTGTGGAGTGGTGGCCAGGAAGGAAGGGGGGTCTCAGTGGTCTGAAATGAGCGCCACTCAAAGTCCAACTCAGCCACTTTGTGCTGTGTGACTTGGGGCAACTTGTTTAACCTCTCTGAACTAAAATTTCTACACCTGTAAAGGAATGAATTAATCTTTATAACCTATATCCCCCCCCAAGATAAAGCCTGTGGGTGCTCAGAACCCATTTTGGGTGCCTTTTAGCACAAGTGTGAGTTGTATAGTTACCCGGGGGTACCCTGCTCCCCTCGCCCTGAGCAGCCCGTTCCTGAAGGCGCCCCATGGAGCAGAGCAGACCTGATATAGGTTCTGATGAACGATTGCACGTGGCAATGAGGAGCAAGGGACCCAAGAGAATACCATTCCTTCATGATTTTGGTCGCCAGCTGCATAGGACCGTCTGCTGTGCTCAGGGCCGGGGACAATGCCAGGCTGAGCAGTCACAGTAGAATTGGAAGTGACAACTTTTCCTCCAGGAAAGCTGCTCCCACGGTGTCCCGGTCCCACCACCTGCCTTCTCTCTGGCTCTGGCCTCGTCCTGAAGTCGCACCCAGCCGGGAGGCCGAGGGGAGCACTGAGAGGGCTGAGGAGGGGCCGAGAGTGTGTGCACTGCGATAAGACGGAGCGCTTGGACCCATGTGGTTAAGAGAGGACTCGAGTGTGTCATGAGTCGGGTGACCGAAGACGTCTGGGAGTAGAAGCTGCCCGTTTGTCTAGGCAGCGGCTGCTGGGGACGGCAGAGCGGGTCGCATTCCTGTGCCCTCCTGAATCCCACCTTGGTGCGTGTGGTCACCAGGCCCTGGATGTCCACCTTCCCTGCTCTGTTGGGAGATGATGCCACATTCTGGGTCCTCTCTGGGGACCCCCTCTGGTTCATACATCGGAACACTGGGGCCCATCCTAGAGGCCTGGGGCTCTACCGCCAGATCTCCGCTGGGCCATCCGCTTCTGGTCCCCTGAGGATGAGGTGGCGGGGGGGCTCCTGGGGAGGTACTCATGGCCTTAGACGAGAGTTAGGGCCCAGCCCTGAGGCCTACCGCGTGTGCAGGTGTGTGCAACCAGGTTCCCAGCCGCCACCTAAGGTGTCTCACTGCCACCGCTAGACACATTTTAAAAAATAGTTTACTAATTTTTGAGACAGAGAGAGACTGAGCATGAGTGGGAGAGGCGCAGAGAGAGAGACCGAATCCGAAGCAGGCTCCAGGCTCTGAGCTGTCAGCACAGAGCCCAGTGAAGGGCTCAGACCCATGAACGGCAAGATCATGACCTGAGCTGAAGTCAGATGCTCAACCTACTGAGCCACCCAGGCGCCACACTAGACACATTTTCAGGTGATGCCTGGAATATGGCAAGAGGAACTTGTTGGTTCATCATATATGTTCTGAGCATCAAACCGACCGCGCCGCTGCCTTAGCGGAGTCTGTTGTCCAGTACAGGGAGACGGGCGGTAGCAAAGCCCATGTTAAGTCACATGGTGGTAATCGCTGTGGGGAGAGGGGGTGTCACGGGGCGCACTGGCCGTGCAGTTCTAGAACACTTACTGTTGGAGTCAGGTTCACCTCCAAGGTTGTGTGCGTCTCTGGGCTACACTGGAGTGACTCCACAATCCTAGACATTAAGCAGGTGGAGTTACTGTCTGTCACCTTGAAACGTTGTTACGATATTGCTGACTGAATTCTGAAGGGCACTTTGTATCACAGCGACTTACTTTGGTAACTGAAAGTATGAACCTCTTCACTCCTTCACCTTTTTGGCTAATCCCACCCTAACACCCCCGGCCTGACTACGGGGGTTTATTCTCTGCGTTTGTAACTCCATTTAGGTTGGTTTGTTTTGTTATTTAGATTCCGCACATAAGTGAGGGCCTCTGGCATTTGACCCTCTAGGTCCATGCATGGCATTGAACAAGGCAAGAACATAACCTTCTTCGTGACGGAGTAATACCTCACGATACAGCTACCAGTGCTTCTTAACCATCTGTTTATGGGCGGTCACAGTGCTTCCCTGACAGGCCCGTGTAAATAATATAATAAACATATAATACATACATAATTTTGAATGACTATTTTTGTTATGTTTGGTAAATACACATTACATTAGTAAAACTGCTGGATGCTATGAGATTTCTATTCTTAATTTTCTGAGGAACGTCCCCGCTCTTTTCCAAGGTGTTCCCACCCACAGGGCAGGAGAGTTCCCTTTTCTTGGCCAACACTTGTTAACTCTTGCACTCATTCTGACAGGGGCGAGATGATATCTCGTGCTTTTCTGTTGCATTTCCCTGCTGACGAGTGATGTTGAGCTTCTTTTCATGTGTCTGTCGCCATCTTCAGGTCTTCTTTGGAAAAATGGGTTCAGGTCATCTGCCCGATTTTCCATTGGATGGTTGGTTGGTTGGTTGGTTGGTATTGATAGAAACTTTGGATATTAGGCCCTCGTGGGATGTATCCTTGGCAAACCTCTCCCATTCAGTAGGAAGCCTCTTCATTTGGTTGGTGACTTCCTTCACTGTGCAAAAGCTTTGTTGTGGTGTCATCCCAATGATTTACTTCTGCTCTTGTGTTTATTTTTATTTTGCCTGAGGAGATGTGTCTAGGAAAATGTTGCCGGGCCAGTGTCCAAGAGATCACTGCCTGTGTGTTGGTCTAGGAGTGTTAAGGTTTCAGGTCTGACATTTAGGTCTTTAATCCCTAGTGAGCCTGTAACTGTGCATGGTGTGAGGGTGGTCCCATTTCCTTCCCTTGCAGATAGCTGTCCAGTTTTCCAAGCACCATTTATTGAAGAGCCTGTCTTTTCCCCCATTGTATGTTCTCGCCGCCTCTGTCATCGGTTACTTGACTGTGAGTGTGGGTTTATTTCTGGGCTCTGGTTTCTGTTCCCTTGATGTACGTGTCCCTTTTTGTTCCAGTGACATACTGTTTTGATTACCGTAGCTTTGCAGTAAATCTTGAGCTGAGACTGTGTCACCTCTAGCTTTGTTCTTTCTCAAGGTTGCGTTGGCTCTTGGGAGCCTCCTGTGGTTCCCCAGGCGTTTCAGGATTGCCTGCTCTGTGGTGTTTGGGTAGGGATGGCTCGGGATCCGTCCGTTGCTTTGGGTAGGATGGATCTTCGAATAATATTCTTCTGTTCCGTGAGCATGGATTCTCTTCCGTGTGTCGTCTGTGTTTCACAGATTTCAGAGTGCAGGTCTTCCACCATCTTGGCTGAGTCCATGCCTGGGTATTTTATTCTCTTTGTTGCAATGGACATGAGATGGTTGCTTCATTTGTCTGTCTGCCACTCGGTGATTAGTGTATAGAAATGCAAGAGATTGCTGTAGGTGAATTTTCAATCCTGCCACTTTCTTGAAGGCACGTTTTCGAATCGTCCTTTGGGAGGAGTCCTCAGGCTTTTCTAGGTGGAGTGTCCTGTCGTCTGCAAGCAGTGGTGGATTGACTTCCTCCTCAGCAATTTGGATGCCGCCTCTTCTTCTCCTTGTGGGACTGCTGTGGCTAGAACTTGGAGGATCTCCGTGGGTCAAAGCGGTGAAGGTGAACATCGCCTTCTTGTTCTGTTTTTCACCATTGGGTATGATGTCGGCTGCGTGTGTATGTGGACTTTATGACCCTGAGCTGTGTTCCCTCAAAACCCGCTTTTGGAGAGTTTTCATGATCACCTTAGGTGAGTGTTGCCATGGCTTTTTTGCATCTACTGGGACATTCACCTGATTGTTACCCTTCATTGTGTTAATGTGGTATATTGCTTCTTTTCTAATATCCCCCTTGTATTTCTTGGAGTAAATGCAAATTGTGTTGAATGATGACTTTAATATATTTCTGAACACAGTTTGCTGCTATTTTCTGGAGGTTTTTGTGTATGTTTATCTGGCTTATTTGCCTGTAGTTTCTTTCATTGTAAATGTCTTCAGTGTTGGTCTTCGGGTAATTTTTTTTAAGTGTGTTTGGAATCTTCTCCCCACCCCCCATTTTTTTTGAATAGCTTGAGAATAGAAAATAATGCTTCTTTAATATCTCACTTTTTAATCCATGTGTCCTGGGCTTTTATTTGTTGAGTTTTTGGATTACCTGTTCAAGTTCATTATTTTTCTATTCATATTTTCCATTTCTTTCTTTTTTTTTTTTTTTTGAGAGAGAGAGCACAAGAGAGAGAGCAAGTAAGGAGGGGAGGGGCAGAGGGGCAGAGAAAGAGAGGGAGAGACAGAATGCCAAGCAGGCTCTGAGCTGTCAATGTGGAGCCCGATGTGGGGCTTGAACTCACAATCTGTGACATCATGACCTGAGCCCAAATTAAGAGTCAGATGGTTAACCAACTGAGCTCCCCAGGCACCCCCCATTTCTTATTTTTTGGGAAAATTTTATCTTTGTAATTTGTTTCCTTTTTGTTACTGAATATTTTAGTGTCCTTTTGCTTTAGTCTCTTCTAATGGTTTCTGTGGCATCATGTATTACTTTTGCTGTTTTGTGATTTTATTGATTTTGTTCCTTTTTTTTCCCCATGAGCCTAGCTTCAGGTTTATCAATTTATTTACCTTTTCAAATAAACAGCTTTGGTTTCATTGGTTTTTTTTTTTGGTCTCTTCTTTCATTTATTTTAACTCTGATGTTTGTTATTTTAGTTTTTCTACTTAATGGGATTTATTTGTTCTTTTTCTAATTCATTTGGTTCTAATATTAAAATTTCTTTTGTGATTTTTGTTTCTTGATGTGTACTTGTATTGCTTTAAATTTCCCTCTTAGGACTGCTTGTGGTGTGACTGCAAAATTTTGAGTCATTGTATTTTTTTTTCATTTGTTTTCATGTATGACTTGATTTCCTGATGAATTTTTCATTGTCCTATTGGTTATTGAATAGGTCATCATTTGCCCTTGGTGGTTTTTACTTTTTTCCTTGTGGTTGATTGTTAGCTTCATACTTGAGGTTTGAAAAGAGGCATGCTATGATTTTTGTTTTCCTAAATTTATTGAGACTTACTTTATGACCTCACATGTGACCTGTCTTGGAGAATGTTCCATGTGTACTTGAAATGTGTATGCACAGAATGTGTATTCTGTTGTGTTTTGGTAGAATATCTATATATATCTATTAATTCCGTATTATCTAATGCATCAAAGGTAGTTTTCTTTTTTCTTTAAAAAAATTTTTTTAAACATTTATTCACTTTTGAAAGAGCGCGAGGCAGAGTGCAAGCAGGGGAGGGGCAGAAAGAGGGAGACACAGAATCTGAAGCAGGCCCCAGGCTCTGAGCTGTCGGCACAGAGCCCAAGACTGGGCTCAAACTCACAAAGCACGAGATCGTGACCTGAGCCAAAGTTGAATGCTTAACCAGTTGAGCCACCCAGGTGCCCCTTGTTTGTTCTTTTTTTCTTTCCTTTCTCTTTGTTTTGTTTATTCATTTTGAGAGAGGGAGAGGGAGAGGGAGAGGGAGAGGGAGGGAGGGAGAGAGAGAGAGAGAGAGAGAGAGAGAGAGAGAGAGAGAGAGAGAGAAAACAGAGCTTGAGTAGGAGAGGGTCAGGGAGAGAGCCAGACACAGAATCTGAAGCAGGACCCAGGTTCTGAGCTGTCAGCACAGAACCCATGTGGGGCTCAAACCGTTGACTGAGGAGATCATGAGCTGAGCCAAAGTCAGAAGCTTAAACAATTGAGCCACCCAGGTGCCCCTACTGCTTTCTTTTTTTCTTTTTAAAATTTTATTTAATTCAGTGGCCCAAATATTATTTCATTGTTCAATCAAGGCAAATGTATCAAATAAAAGCATTTACCACGTTCTATTTGAGTCTTTTTCTGAATTTTCTAACCTTATTCCATTAGCCTATGTGTGGGCCCTCTCAACAGTACCACATTCATGATACTGCAGATTTATATAGTATATCTTGAGGTCAGGTAGTGATAATTCTTGCACTACTGGTGGACATTTTAGTTACTGTAGTCAGAAACTTTATTTGAGAAGATTAATTATATCTATCCAAATATACCCCGTGTCAATGACTCAAATTCATTTTATTTTTTATTTTCTGTCTCTAGCTTCATCTAGTGAAGTTGTCCAAAATAGCTCATTCCAAGTTCTGTCGTGAAGCTATAGGATACCACTTACGTATTTCAATAATGCAATTCAAAAGAGAAGCTGACAATAAGTTACAATGATGATATGCACATCTTAAAACAAATTACTTCTAATTATCAAACATATAAGGGAAGATTAATGTGAAAAAGCAAAGTTAAAGGAAACTCTAAAACCACAGTATCTTTCCCTCTTGTGAGTTAACTTTTAGAGAAATGTGGACAATGTCGTCACAGGTGCCTTTAAGCACCATTGTGATACTGCTCAGTACAGATTGAAATTTAGTATCCTATATGTAAATCTTGAATCTTAAGTTTTTTTAAAAAAAATCCAGTGTAGTTAACATACAGTGTTTCATTGGTTGCAGACGCACAGTATAGTGATTCAGCGGTTCCCTTCCTCACCCAGCATTCCTCTCAACAGGTGCACGCTTTACACGCCATCACCGCCTTCCCCAGCCTCCCTCCCTCCCTCCCCTCCCCACCCCCTGCCCCTCTGGTACCCAGCAGTCTAGTCTCTATTCTCTAGTCTATTCTCTATAGTCAAAAGCCTGTTTCTTGGCTTGTCTTCCTCTCTTTATTTCACCTTTGCTCATTCATTTTACTTTTTAATTTCCACAGATGACTGAAATTGCATGGTATTCATCACACTCTGACTAATTTTGCTTAGCATGATACTCCCTAGCTCCATCCAAGATTTCATTCTTTCTTATGGCTGAATAATATTATACTGCGCGCACACGCGCGCACACACACACACACACACACACACACACACACACATCTTCCTTATCCATTTGTCTACCATTGGACACTTGGGCTGCTTCCATAATTTGGCTATTGTAGATAATGCTGCAATAAACATGAAGATGAATGTATCTCTTTGAATTGGTGTTTTTGTATTTTTTGGGTAAATACCCAGTAGTGTGATTACTGAATCATAGGGTAATATTTTTAAATATTATTTTTAAAGTTTCTTTATTTTGAGAGAAAAGGAGTGAGGGGAGGGGTGGAGAGAGAGCAGGAGAGAGAGAGGGAGAGAGAGAATCCCAAGCAGGCTCAGCACTGTCAGCTTGGAGCCCAGTGCAGGTCACAGTCGCACCAACCATGAGATCAGGATTTGAAGTGAAATCAAGAGTTGGATGCTTAACTGACTGAGCCACCCAGGTGCCCCCTAACTTTTTGAGGAAGCTCCATACAGTTTTCCAGAATGGCTGTATCAGTTTGCATTGCCATCACCCATGCAAGAGGGTTCCTTTTTCTCCACATTCTTGCCAACACTTGTTTCTCGTGTTTTTGTCTTTAGCCATTCTGATGGGTGTAAGGTGACGGCTCATTGTGGTTTTGATTTGCATTTCTCTCATGAGTGCTCTTGAGCATCTTTTCATGTGTCTTTCAGCCACCTGGATATGTTCTTTGGAGAAATATTTGTTCATGTCTTCTGCCCATTAAAGAAAAATGTTTTTCAGTGTTTATTTTGAGGAAGAGAGAGAGCATGAGTGGGAAAAGGACAGAGAGAGAGGGAGGGGACGCAGAATCCAAAGCAGGCTCCAGGATCCAAGATGTCAGCACAGAGCCTGACATGGGGCTCAAAGTCCCTAACTGTGAGACCATGATCTGAGATCACGATCTGAGACAAAGTCAGATGCTTAACCAACTGAGCCATGCAGGCACCCCTTCTGCCCATTTTTAAATTGGATTATTTGTGGTTTTCTGACTGTTGATTTGTGTAAGTTCTTTATATATTTTGGATACTAGCCCTTTATTGGGTAAGTGATTTACAAATGTCTTCTGCTATTTGGTAGGTTGTCCGTTACTTTTGTTGGTTGTTTCCTTGGTAGTGCAGAAACTGTTTATTTTGATGTGGTCCCAATAGTTTATTCTTGCTTTTATTTCCCTTGCCTCAGGAGAAATGCCTTGAAAGCTCTTGCTATGGCCAACATCAGAAACATTACTGCCTGTGCTCTCTTCTGGGATTTTTGTTGTTTCAGGTCTCACATTTAGGTCTTTAATTTATTTTGAGTTTATTTCTGTGTATGGTGTAAAAAAGTGGCCCAGTTTAATTCTTTTGCATATATTTGTCCAGTTTCTCCAGCACCATTTATTGAAGAGACTGTCTTTTTCCCATTGGTCTTCTTTCTTGCTTTGTCAAAGATGAATTAACCATATAGGTGTGGGTTTATTTCTGGGTTTTCTGTTATGTTCTATTGATCTGTGTGTCTATTTTTGTGCCAGTACCATACTGTTTTAATACAGCTTTGTAATATAACTTGAAATCTGGAACTGTGATGCCTCCAGCTTTGCTATTCTTTTTCAAAAGTGCTTTGGTTATTTGGGGCCTTTTGTGGTTCCATACAGACTTTAGGGTTGTTTGTTCTAGCTCTGTGAAAAATGCTGTTGGTATTTTGATAGGGATTACATGAAATGTGTAGATTGCTTTGGATAGACATATTAACAAAATTTATTATTTTAGCCCATGAGCGTGGAATGTCTTGACATTATTTTGTGTTTCCTTCATTTTCTTTCATCCATGTTTTATAGTTTTCAGAATGCCAGTCTTTGACCTCTTTGGTTAAGTTTATTCCTAGATATGTTATTACTTCTGGTGGAGTTGTAAGTGGGACTCTTTGCTTAATTCCTCTTTCTGCTGTTTGATTGTTACTGTATACAAATGGAACAGATTTCTGCATATTGAATTTTGTATCTTGTGAGTTTCCTAAATTCATTGATCAGTTTTAGTAGTTCTTTGGTGAAGTCTTTTTGGTTTTCTCTATATAGTATCATCTGCAAAAAGTGAAAGTTTTACTTCTTTCTTACCAATGTGGATGCCTTTTGCTGTTGTCTGATGGCTGTGGCTAGGACTCCCTGTACTAGGTTGGATAAAATGCTAAGAGTAGACATGCTTGTCTTGTTCTTGACCTTGGGGGAGGACTCTGTTTTATCCCCATTGAATATAATGTTAGCTGTGGGGTTTTCCTATATGGACTTTATTATCTTGAGGTATATTCCCTCTACAACTACCTTGTTGAGTGTTATTTTCATGAATGAATGTTGTACTTGATCAAATGCTTTTTCTTCATGTATTGAAATGATAGGGTTTGTTTTTTATCCATTGTCTTATTGATGTGATGTATCACATTGATTGCTTTGCAAATATTGAACCACTCTTGGATCCCAGAAATAAATCCCAGTTGATCTTCGTGAATAATATTTTTAATTCATTATTGGATTCAGTTTTATAGTATTTTGTTGAAGATCTTTGCATCCATGTTCATCAGAGATGTTCTTGTGTGTGTGTGTGTGTGTGTGTGTGTGTGTGTGTGTGTGTGTGTGTGTGTTTTATCTATTGTTGATATCCAGTTGATACTGGCCTCATAGAATAAGTTTAGAATTTTTCCTTGTATTTTTAAAAATAGTTTGAGAAGAACAGGTATTAAGTTTTCTTTGAATGTTTGGTAAAATTAGCCTGTGAAGTTCTCTGGTTCCAGACTGTTGTTTGTTGAAAGTTTTTTGATTAGTGATTCAATCTCCTTGCTGGTAATCAGCCTTTTCAAATTTTCTATTTCTTCTTGACTCAGTTTTGGTAGGTTATATGTTTCTAGGAATTTATCCATTTTTTTCCAGGTTGTCTAATTTGTTGGCATATAGTTTTTCATAATCTCTTAAAATTATCTTCTGTGTGTTATTTCTCTTTCATTTGTGATTTTGTTGAGTCCTTTTTCTTTTTCTATGAGTCTGGCTAGAGGCTTATCAATTTTATTGACTTAAAACATTTTTTAATGTTTTATTTATTTTTGAGAGAGACAGAGACAGCATGCAAGCAGGGGAGGGGCAGAGAGAGAGGGAGACACAGAATCTGAAGTAGGCTCCAGGCTCTGAGCTGTCAGCACAGAGCCTGATGCAGGGCTTGAACCCACTGACCCTGAGATCATGTCCTGAGCTGAAGTCGGATGCTTAACAAACTCAGCCATCCAGGGGCCCCACTTTTATGGATTTTTTCCCCCAGAGAAACAGCTCATAGTTTCACTGAATTATTCTGTTGTTACTTAAGTTTCTATGTCATTTATTTTTGCTCCAATCATTATTATTTCCTCCTTCTGCTTTTGGATTTTGTTTGTTTTTTATCCCCTAGCTCATTTAAGTGAAAGGTTAGACTTTGTTAAACTTTTCTTGCTTCTTGTGGTAGGCTTATATTACTATATGCTTCCTCCTTAGGAATACTTTTGCTGCATACTTAAGGTTTTAGACCATTGTGTTTTCATTTTTGTTTGTTTCCATGTACTTTTTAATTTCTTCTTTGATTTCTTGGTTGACACACTCATTGTTTAGTAGCATGCGACTTAACCTCCATGTATTTTTGGTCTTTTCAGAGTTTTTCTTGTGGTTGACTTCTAGTTTCATGGCATTGGTAAGAAAAGATGCATGGTATGACTCTGATCTTCTTGAATTTGTTCAGGCTTGTTTTGTGGCCTAATATGTGATTTATTCTGGAGAATGTTTCATGTGTGCTTGAGAAGAATGTGTATCTCACTGGTTTATGATGAACTATTTTTTTTTAGGATGGACTATTTTGAATACATCTGTTAAGTCCATCTGGTCCAGTGTTTCATTCAAAGCCACTGTTTATGAGGAGTTAAGATGGTAGAGCTGTACAGAGACCATGAGCTTGTCTTGTCCTGAAACGCAACTAGATCAGCACCAAACCATTTTGAAAACCTACGAAACTGTTCTGAGGATGAATGCAACAATCTGCATAACTTGAGCCACAGAACTCAGCAGAAAGAGAAACATTTATTCTTACTTTTTTACTTTATTTTTATTTAAAAAATTTTGTATTTATTTCATTTTATTCTATTTTATTCTATAAATTTCTTTTCATTAACAATTTAAAAATCTTTTTTGTCTCCTTTCCCCTTTTTCTCTATTCTTTCAAATTTCTTTCAACAAGCAGACCAAAACACACCTAAGATCTAGCTCCCTTTATTTGATTATTTGTTTTGTTTTTAATTTTTAATTTTTTTAATGTTTATTTTTAAGAAAGAAACAGAGCACATGTGGGAGAGGGGCAGAGAGAGAGGGACACACAGAATCTGAAGCAGACTCCAAGCTCTGAGCTGTCAACACAGAACCTGACTTGTGGCTTGAACTCGGGAACCATGAGATCATGACCTGAAATTGGACGCTTAACTGACTGAGCCATACTGGTACCCCTAATTTTTAATTTGTTTTATTAAAAATTTTTTCTTCCTCCAAAACGACAAAATGAAGGATTTCACTCAAAGAACAGGAAGAAATGACAGCAATGTACCTAATCAACATGGATACAAGCAGGATGTCTGAACTAGAATTTAGAATTACGATAATAAGAATTCTAGCTAGGGTTAGGAAAAAAGCATAGAAGACACCAGAGAATCCCTTTCTGTGGGGATGAAATAAATAAAATCTAGTCAAACCAAAATTAAAACTGCTATAACCAAGATGAGTAGATGCCAAAATGGCAAGGATGGACAAAGCAGAACAGTGATTCAGTGATACAGAAAATAAAATTATGGAGAATAATGAAGCAGAAAAAAAGAAAAACAATCGGGATACAAGACAGAGAACTTAGGGACGCCTGGGTGGCTCAGTCGGTTAAGTGTCCAGCTTTGGCTCAGGTCATGATCTCACGGTTTGTGGGTTCGAGCCTCACGACAGGCTCTGTGCTGACAGCTCAGAGCCTGGAGCCTGCTTCACATTCTGTGACTCCCTCTCTCTCTGACCTTCCCCTGCTCACACTGTCTCTCTCTGTCTCTCAAAAATAAATTTAAAAAAACATTAAAAAATGAAAAAAAAAGAACTTAGAGAACTCGGTGACCTCTATTTGCATATAAATGTTTGTCCATTCCCTCATACTCTGCAAGTGTCTTTCGGTCTGAAATGAGTTTCTTGAAGGCAGCATATGGATGGGTCTCCTTTTTTTATTTACTCTGTTACCCGATGTCTTTTGATTGGAGCATGTAGTTCATTTACATTCAAAGTAATTACTGATGTGTTTATTGTCCTTTTGTTACTTGTTTGGGGGTTGTTTTTGCAGTTTTTGTTTGCTCCTTCTCTTGCTCTCTTTCATAGTTTGCTGGCTTTCTTTACCGATATACTTGGATTCCTTTGTCTTTATTCTTTGCATGTCTATTACTGGTTTTTGATTTGTGGTTACCGTTAGGTTTGTGTATAACACCTGCACCTAGCAGTGTATAGGAAGTTGATGGTGGCTTACGTTTGAACCCATTCTTTACCCCATCCCCTGGTTTCTGTTTTATGTGGTGTCGTATTTTATATCCTTTTATTTTGTGAATTCCTTGACTGATTTTTTCCCCCACAGAACTTTTTACTGATTTTTGTGTTTCCTACTTGTCATTCACTTTTCTTTCCACTCAATGAATCCCCTTCAGTATTTCTTGTGGGGCTGGTTTATTGGTCCAAACTCCTTTAGTTTGTGTTTGTCTGAGAAAGTCTTCGTCTCTCCCTCTATTCTGAATGATAGCCTTCATGGATGGAGGATTCTTGTTTGCAGATTTTCCTTTTTCAGCACAGAGATACTGTTTGCCCGTTGATTTTCTTCCCGAATGTTCTATCCTTTAAGTGAGTTGTTAAAATCCCCTATTTTTATTGTATGACTGTCAATTTTTCCTTTTTTGTCTGTATAATATTTCCTTATGCATTTAAATTTGCTTGAATATTGGGTGGATTTGTATTTATAATTATTATATACTATGGTTGCATTGATTATCACTGTGTAATGTTCTTCTTTGTCACTCATTACACTCTACATTTTAAATCTATTTTGTCTGACGTAAGTATTCCTACCTCAGCCTTTTCCCCCTTCATTTACATGGAATATCTTATTCTACCTGTTTACTTTTAATCTGTATGTTTCTTTAGGTCTGAAGTGAATCTCTTATAGGCAGTAAATAGATGGGGCTTTTTAATTTTGTAAAATTTTAAAATGTTTGTTTATTTTGAGAGGAAGAGCACATGAGCATGAGCAGGGAGGGGCAGAGAGAGAGTGAGAATCTCAAGCAGACTCCATGTTCTGTGCAGAGACTGATGCAGGGGTCGATCTCACAACTAGGAGTTCATGATCTGAGCTGAAATCAAGAGTCAACTGCTTGCCCAACTAGGCCATCGAGGTGCCCCTATTTAGGTCTTTTTTTAATTTTTTTTTTTTTTGAGAGAGAGAGAGAAAGAGAGAGAGACAGCATGAGCAGTGGAGGGTCAGAGAGAGAGGGAGAGACAGAATCTGAAGCAGGCTCCAGGCTCTGAGTGGAGCTCGAACCCACAAACTGAGATCATGACCTCAGCCGAAGCCAGGCGCTCTACTGACTGAGCCACCCAGGCGCCCCTTTAGGTCGTTAAAAAAAAAAATTTATTCTGTTACCATATGTCTTTTTCTTGGAGCATTTAAAACACATTTAAACTTATTGCTGGTAAGGTATTTACTTATTGCCATTTTGTTAATTGCTTTCTGGTTGTTGTTGTTTTTGTTTCTCTTCTTATAATTTATGAGTTTCTTTAGTGTTAATGCTTAAGTTTCTTTTTATATTTTGTATATTTTCTATAGATTATTGGTTTGAGGTCACTATGAGATTTATATATAAAGAACATCCTAAGCGTGCTGTAGTCTATGTGAAATTGATAATTACTAAAGTTCAAAATCACTCTAGCAGAACTCCATTTTTATCCCCTCCGCATTTTATGTATTGTTGTGATATTTTATATCTTTCTATTTTGTAAGTCCTATAACCAATTTTTTAGATATAATTGATTTTACTACTTTTGTCTTTTAGCCTTCATACTTGCTTTATAAATAATTGACCTATTATCTTTATTGTATGTTTGTTTCCTTCACAATTTTTTCTTTTATAATTTTCTTCTAATTCTGACCTTTTCCTTCCACTTAATGAGGTCCCTTTAAAAGTTGTTTTAAAGGCTGGTTTAATGGTGTTAAACTCCTTTAACTTTTTGTTTGGGAAGCCATCTGTCCTCCAATTCTTTTTTTTTTTTAAACACTATACCTACTATTTATTAAGTACTCAATAAATTACACTAGTATTAGATGATACTTTATTTTATTTTTATCATTTTTAATTTTATTATTATTTAAGTTTACATCCAAGTTATATAGGATAGAGTGCAATAATGACTTCAGGAGTAGATTCTACTGATTCATCCCTTATGTATAACACCCAGTGCCCATCCCAACAGATGGGCTCCCTAATGCCCGTTAGCCATTGAGCCCACCCTCCACCCACAACCCCTCCAGCAACCCTTCATTCTCTACAGTTAAGAGTCTGTTATGTTGTGTCCCCGCCTTGTTTTTATGTTATTTTTGCCTCCCTTCCCTTCTGTTCATCTGTCTCGTATCTTAAATTCCTCATTATGAGTGAAGTCCTATGATGTTTGTCTTTCTATGATTGGCTAATTTTGCTTAGCATAGTACCCTCTAGTTCCATCCACATAGTTGCAAATGGCAAGATTCCATTCTTGTTGATTGCTGAGTAATACTCCATTGTATATGTATGTGTGTGTGTGTGTAGACATATACTTATATATATACATTCACACACACACACATATATATACATACATATACACACATATACACACCAGATCTTCTTTATCCATTCACCCATCAATGGACATTTGGGCTCTTTCCATACTTTGGCTATTGTCAATAGGGCTGCTATAAACATTGGGGTGCATGTGCCCCTTTGAAACAGCACACCTGTGTCCCTTGGATAAATGCCTAGTAGTGCAATTGTTGGGTTGTAAGTAATTCTATTTTTAACATTTTGAGGAAACTCCATAGTGTTTTCCAGAGTGGCTGCACCAGATTTCATTCCCACCAGCATGCAAAAAAGATTCTCTTTCTCCACATTCTTGCCAACAGCTGTTATTGTCTGAGTTGTTTGTCTTAGCCATTCTGATTGGTGTGAGATGGTATCTCAGTGTGGTTTTCATTTGTATTTCCCTGATGATGAGTGAGGTAGAAGATTTTTCATGTGTCTGTTAGCCATCTGGACGTCTTCTTTAGAGAAGTGTCTATTCATGTCTTTTGCCCATTTCCTCACTGGGTTATTTAGGTTTTATTGAGTGTTGAGTTTAATAAGTTCTTTATAGATTTTGGATACTAACCTTTTATCTGATATGTCATTTGCAAGTATCTTTTCCCATTCCGTGGATTGTCTTTTAGTTTTGTTGATTGTTTCCTTTGCTGTGCAGAAGCTTTTTTTTTTTTTACTTTGATGAGGTGCTAATAGTTCATTTTTGCTTTTGTTTCCCTTGCCTCTTAAGACTTGTTGAGTAAGAAGTTGCTGTGGCCAAGGTAAAAGAGGTTCTTGCCTGCTTTCTCCTCTAGGTTAAAAAAATTTTTTTTGTAAACATTTCTTTATTATTGAGAGACAGACTGAGTGCGAGTAGGGAGAGGGGTAGAGAGAGGAGACGCAGAATCTGAAGCAGGCTCTAGGCTCTGAGCAAGCTGTCAGCACAGAGCCCGATGTGGGACTTAAATCTACAAATTGTGAGATCATGACTTCAGCTGAAGTCAGACGTTCAAGGGACTAGGCCCCCCAGGTGCCCCATCTCCTCTAGTATTTTGATGGCTTCCTGTCTTATATTTAGGTATTTCATCCATTTGGAGTTTTTTTGTTTATGGTATAAGAAAATGGTCCAGGTTGATTCTTCATGTTCCTGTCCAGTTTTCCCAAAACCATTTGCTGAAGAGACTGTCTTTATTCCAATGGATATTCTTTCCTGCATTGCCAATAGTTGGCCGTATAGTTGTGGGTCCATTTCTGGGTTCTGTATTCTGGTCCATTGACTTGAGTGTCTGTTTTTGTGCCAGTACCATACTGTCTTAATGATGACAGCTTTGTAATACAGCTTGAAATAATCCAGAACTGTGATGCCTGCAGCTTTGGTTTTCTTTTTCAGGATTGCTTTGGCTATTCTGCATCTTTTGTGGTTTCATACAAATTTTAGGATTGTTTGTTCTAGCTCTGTGAAGAATGGTGGTGTTATTTTGATAGGGATTGCACTGAATATGTAGATTGCTTTGGGTAGTATTGACAATTTAACAATATTCTTTCAATCCATGAGCATGGAATATTTTTCCATTTTTTAAATGAGTGTGCCTTCAAATTTTTTCATAAGCGTTCTGTAGTTTTCAGTGTATTGACTTTTCACATCTTTGGTTAGGTTTATTCCTAGGTATTTTATGGTTTGGGGTGCAACTGTGATGGGATTGATTCCTTGATTTCTCTTTATGCTGCTTCATTATTGGTGTATAGGATTGCAACTGATTTCTTGTGGATTGATTTTATATGCTGCAACTTTGCTGAATTCACGGATCAGTTCTGGCAGTTTTTTTTGTTTTGTTTTGTGGAATGTTTCTGGTTTTCCACATAGTTTCATGTCGTTGGCAAAGAGTGAGAGTTTGACTTCCTCCTTGACAATTTGGATACCTTTTATTCCTTTGTGTTGTCTGAGTCCTGAAGCTAAGACTTCTTATACTATGTTGAATAATTGTGGTGAGACTGCACATCCGTCATGTTCCTGACTTTAGGGGGAAAGTTCTCAGGTTTTTCCCATTGAGGATGCTATTAGTGGTGGATCTTTCCATATATGGCTTTTCATGATCTTGAGGTACGATCTTTCTATCCCTACATTTTGAAGGTTTTTATCAAGAAAGAATGCTGTATTTTGTTGAATGCTTTCTCTGCATCTAACTGTGAAGATCATGTGATTCTCGTCCTTTCTTTTATTGGTGTAATGTATCACATTGATTTGTGGATATTGAAGCAGCCATGCATCCCAGGTATAAATCCCACTTGGTCATAGTGAATAATTCTTTTAATGTATTGTTGGATCTGGTTGGCTAGTATCTCATTGAGGATTTTTGCATCTGTGTTCATCAGGGAAAGTGGTCTGTAGTTCTCTTTTTAGTGGGGTCTTTGTCTAGTTTTGGAATCAAGGTAATGGTGGCTTCATATAATAAGTTTGGAAGTTTTCGTTCATTTCTATTTTTTGGAACAGCTTCAAAAAATGGTTATTGCCTCTTTAAATATTTGGTGGAATTACCTTGGAAAGCCATCTGGCTCTTGTGTTTTTGGGAGATTTTTGATTACTAATTTGATTTCTTTACTGGTTATGGGTCTGTTCAAATTATTGATTTCTTCTTGTTTCAGTTTTGGTAGTTTATATATTTCTAGGAATTTGTCCATTTCTTCCAATTGCCCATTTTATTGGTGTGTAATTGCTCATAATATTCTCTCATTATTGTTTGTATTTCTGCTGTGTTGGTTGTGATCTCTCCTCTTTCATTCTTGATTTTATTTATTTGGGTCCTTCACTTTTTATTTTTGATCAAGCTGCCTAGGGGTTTATCAGTTTTGTTAATTTCAAAGAGCCAACTCTTGGTTTCACTGATCTCTTCTACTGTTTTGTTGTTCTTGTTTTTGGTTCCAGTAGCATTGAGTTTTGCTCTAATCTTTATTATTTCCTGTCTTCTGGTTTGGGGCTTTATTTGCTATTCATTTTTCAGCTCTTTAAGGTGTAAGGTTAGGTTGTGTATCTGAGACCTTTCTTCCTTCTTGAGGAAGGCCTGGCTTGTGAGGCAACCTTTGCTGCATCCCAGAGGTTTTAGGCTGTTGTGTCACCATTTTCATTGGCTTTCATGTGCTTTTTAATTTCCTCTTTAACTTCTTTGTTAGCCTATTCATTCTTCAGTAGGATGTTTTTTAGTCTCCAAGTATTTGTTAGCTTTCGAAATTTTTTCTTATGGTTGAGTTCGAGTTTCATGGTGTTGTGGTCTGAAAATAAGCACGGCATGATCACAATCTTCTTGTGCTTGTTGAGGGTTCATTTGTGTCCCAGTATGTGATCTATTCTGGAGAATGTTTCATGTGCACTCGAGATGCCCTCTGATGCTTTAGGATGAAATGTTCTAAAAATATCTGTTAAGTTCATCCAGTTCAGTGTGTCATTCAAAGCCATTGTTTTTCTATTTTCCTGTTTAGATGATCTGTCCATTGCTCTAAGTGGGGTGTTGAAGTCCCGTTCTGTTACGGTATTATTATCAATGAGTTTTGGTATGATTGTAATTGATTTATGTATTTGGGTTCTTCCATGTTTGAAGTGTAAATGTTTGTAATTGTTAGATATTCTTGGTGGACAGACCCCTTAATCATGATATAATGCCCTTCTTCATCTCTTGTTATGGTCTTTATTTTAAAATCTAGACTGTCTGATATAAGTATGGCTACACTGGCCTTCTTTTGGCGACCATTGGCATGACAGATGGTTCTCCATCCCCTTACTTTCAATCTGAAGGTGTCTTTAGGTCTAAAATGTGTCTCTTGTAAATAGCATATAGATGGATCTTGTCTTCTTATCCATTTTGTTACCCTGTGCCTTTTAATTGGAGTATTAGGTTCATTGACATTAGAATGAGTACTGAAAGATATGAATTTATTGCCATTATGTTGCCTGTAGAGTTGGAGTTTCTGGTGGTGTTTGCTGGTCCTTTCTACTTTTGGTCTCTGTGCCACTCCCCCCCCCCCAGCCATCTTTCCTTCCTCAGAATTTCTTGCAGGGCTGGTTTAGTGGTCACAAACTCCTTTAATCTTTATTTGTCCAGGAACATTTTTTAAAAATCTCCTTTTATTTTGAATGACAGCCTTGCTGGATAATGCATTTGTGGCTGCCTAGTTTTCCAATTCAACACACTGAATATGTCCTGCCACTCCTTTCTGGCCTGCCAAGTTTCTGTGGATAGATCTGCTGCGAACCTGATCTATCTTCCCTTATGGGTTAAGGACTTCTTTTTCCTTGCTGCTTTCGTGATTCTTTCCTTGCTTGAGTATTTTGTGAATTTGACTATGATCTGTCTTGTTGATGGTTGGTTTTTGTTGAATCTAATGGGAGTTCTCTGTGCTTTCTGGATTTTGATGTCTGCGTCTTTCCCAAGATTACAAAAGTTTTCCACAGTGGTTTGTTCACATAACCCTTCTACCCCTTTTTCTCTCTCTTCATCTTCTGGGAACCCTATGATTTGGATTTATTCCTTTTTGGTTTTGTTTTTTTGATGTTATTTCTTTTTAATGAGTCACTGAGTTCTCTAATTCTTACATTGTGCTCTTTTGCCTTAGTTTTATTCTTTTTTCTACTTCATTATTCCCCCTAAGTTTGTCCTCTGTATCACTGATTCTGTGCTCTGCTTTGTCCATCATTGCTGCCATGGCAACCATTCGAGATCGCAGCTCAGTTATAGCATTTTTAATTTCATCCTAACTAGATTTTACTTCTTTTATCTCTGCAGAAAGGGATTCTATGCTTTTTTTCAAACCCAGCTTGTACTCTTATTATTGTGATTCTAAATTCTGGTTCAGCCATCTTGCTTGTAATCTGTGTTAACTCCTTCACTGTCATTTCTTCCTGGTCTTTCTTTTGGGATGAATTCCTTTGTTTTGTTATTTTGAAGGAAACAAAAGAGTTAATAAAATTAAAAATTAAAGAATTAAAATTCAAAAATTAAAAACAACACAAAAAATCAAATAAAGGATGCAGCTCCTAGGTTTCTTTTGGTCTTGTTGTTGAAAGAAGCTTGATAGAAAAGAGAAAATAAAGGAAAGAAAAGAAAGAAAGGGAAAAGAGGAAAACATTTAAAAATTTAAAAAATGAGTAAAATGAAATGATGAAAGTAAAATAGAATTATAAAAATTTACAAAAAGGTAAAAATATAGTAGAAAAAATAAAAATCTTTTTTTTATAAAAATAGAAAATAATTTTTTCTTCTTTTTCTGTATTCAGGAAAATGAAAAGGAAGAAAAATTTGAATAGATGGGCCAGTGAACACACTGAAAAATGATTGAAATTACATTAGTTTCGCCTAGAAGTAAAACTATGACGCACTTGATAGTCCGTAAACTAAGCAGGTGGGGAGATTTGTGGTGTTTGTCAAGAGCACGGTTGGGCCTGTTGAGCAGGGCTTAGTGTAATGGTTCCATTCTCCACTAGATGGCGCTGCTTAGCTTACTGGGGTGGATTCTTGTGGTGTGTGTAGGCGTGTATGGGCATGTGCAAGAGGGGTGAAAATGGCATCACTCAGCTACCCAGTCTCTAGTATCAGAAGTCTGTTCTCTGATCAGCAATCGTGCACCCATTCTTGGTCTCTGGCTTCCATCCAGCCTCCGCATCTACACTGTCCACGACCAAGCCATCAGGCTGCCAGGCAGCACCTCCCTTCTGAGTTTTATCTCAGATGGAGCTGTATTTCCTACAGCTGTGTTTCCCACTTCTGAAGGACTGTGGCCTTGACCTGCTCAGACCCTCTGGGGAAGGGTATCACTGAGCAACGGCCAGGTGCTGGCCTGCCTCCTGGAATATTAGCAAGAGCATGCTGTTGCTGATGCCCAGAGATTGCAGCCGGGTGCCAGCCTGCCCCAGAAAAAGTTCGTGCGATCGTGTAGCGGCAATGTTTCAGGGATTATGGTGAATCACAATACGTATCTGGTGCTAGGCTGCCCCCTTCATGTCCCTATTCCAGCACTAGTGAATGTGGTGGTTCTCTGGGGTCCACTGAGGCCTTTGATTGCAGGGAGGCCACACAGCCTCTACCAAATGGCCTCCGGCAGGGAAACTGCCTCTCCCCACATGGCCCTCAGACCCCTTGGACCTCACCCTCTGCTCCTGGGGATTTGCCTTCCCACCAGGCACTGCCATGTGTAGAGCTGTGGAGTTTTAGACTCTGTGCTCCTCTCTTCATAGTGTCTTCTTGGAATTTAAACCCTCTCCTTTCTCCTTCCTCCATTATTTTGTTGAATCCCTTGCAGTCCCTTTCTCTTTTCTCTCTTTTTGGTTCACTCTATTCTTTCTCTTTCTCTCTGGCTGCCTTCAGGGTAAGGGAGAGTGCTTTTCCTGTACTCCGCCCCTCATCTCCATCCTCTCTCCACAAGCAAAACTCCCTATCCTTCACGACTTCTCTGCACCCCCCATTTTACCTTTCCATGCTATGTACCTGCTGAGTTCTGTGGTTCCGTTGTGCAGATTGTTGTATTAATCTTCAGATCAATTTTCTAGGTGTGCAAGATTGCTTGTTGTTGATCTAGCTGCATTTCTGGGATGAAAGACTGAGGAAAAAATAAAAGTTCCATGCTGCTCTGCCTTCTTGACTCCTCTCCAATTCTTTTTTTTTTTAATTTTTATTTATTTATTTTTCAGACAGAAAGAGAAAGCAGGCTAGTTGGGTAGGGGCAAAGATAGGGAGAGAGAAAATCCCAAGTCTGATGTGGGGCTTGATCCCATGAACTGTGAGATCATGACCTGAGCCCAAATCAAGAATCAGATGCTTAACTGACTGAGCCACCCAGGTGCCCCTCCCTGTCTTTCAATTTTGAAAAATAACCTTGCTTGGTAGAGGACTTTTGGTTGGGTTGTGGGTTTTTCCTATAACTACACTGAATGTATCATGCCATCATTTTCTGGCCTGTGCATTTTCTGCTGGGAAGTCAGTTGATAGTATCTCAGCTGCTTTAAAACCCTCTCTTCATCTCTGATCTTTGACATTCTAATTATTTTGTGTGCGGTGTAAGCCTTTTTGCATTCATGTTTTTGGATCCCTCTTTGCTTCCTGAACCTGGATATTTGTTTCCTTTTCCACACGAGAAGTTGTCAGCTCTTGTTTCTCCAAATAAGTTTTCTACCGATTGGTTTCTCTTTTTCTTTTCCTTCTACTACTCCTGAAACACGCATGTTCTGCATACTATCCAGAAGATCCATTAATTTATCCTCATTTTTAAAACTCTTCTTTTTCCTTTTGCTCTAAGTCTTGAATCCTTTCCATTACCCTCTTTCCCACACCACTGATTCTTTTTTCCCCATTCCCTAATCTTTTTGTTGCTTCCTTCTAGTGTATTTTTCATTTTAATAACTGTGTTCTACACTTCTGATTGTTTCTTGTTTCCATTTTCTATCTTTTTGTTGAAGCTGATACTGAGTTCATCCACTCACTCCTCTCTCCAGTTGGGTGAGCATCTCTATGACCGTTTCTTTGATCTCTCTCTCAGGTAGTTTGCTTTGTCCTGTCTTATTTTATTTGAAGCCTTCTCCTTGTTCTCCTCATTTTGCTTGACTTTCTGTGTTTGTTCCAATGACTTGAGTGCAACAGCAACTGCTGCTAAACTTGAGAAAATGATCAAGTGTATGGATGTCCCGTATGTCTGGTGATGTTGTTGGGCTGGCTGGAGATGCGGCAGATGTGGTGGGGCATGCTGTGCTAGGCCTGTTGGCTGTGATGGCTGGAGCTGACATGGCAGTGGGCTCTCCACATAGGGAGTTCCTGGTTGGACAGCTGAAGCTAATTTGAGCATGTTTTAGGGCAGCTTCTTGGCTCCCTGTTCAGGGAGTCTTGGCAGGAAATCTGAAAGCCCAAGTGGGTACAACCTGGCTAGTCCTAGGAGGTATTTGCGAAGAGGATACCCTTTCAGGATATGTAAAGCTGAAGTGGGTGCAGGGCAGGGAGGCTGTGGGGTTCCTATACTGAGGATGCCCTGAGTGTGTAGTTGAAGAAGAGCGTGTGCAAGCTTTGGTGTCCTGGGGTACCCAGTGCTGGGGCCACCCTTGTTGGGTGGCTGGAGTTGATGTGGGTATAGGCTGGGGTGTCCTGGAATGCTTCATTAAAGGAGTGCCCTGGAAGGGTGGCTGCAGCTAAGTAGGTGTGGGTTAGGGGGTCCTGGTGCACTCCACACAGATGGGGTCCTGGCCAGATTTCAAAAACTGAGGTGGGTGCAAGCTTGAGGGTCTCAGGGCTCTCCACATGGAGGGCACCTGGTGTGACAGATGACGCTGAAGTGGATGCAAGCTTGAGGGGTGCTGGCATGCTCTGTGACTCATCTGGAGCTGAACTGGTGTGGGCCTGGGGTGTTCTCGCATGCTTCGTGCCTGCGTCACTTGGGCAAGGTGGCTGGAGCTGTGGCTAGCACTGCCAGGGACATCCCACTGTGCACGGCTCTGGGGCTGCTTGGGTAAGATGGCTAGGGCTGGTGTATTTCTGGGCTCGGGCCTCACTGAGGTGGTAGGTCAGCTATGGTGGCCAGACTCTACCCCTGCTATCAAGATAGGGGGGCTTAATGGGTGGTGTTCACCAGCCCCTCCAAGCCAGAGAGCGTCCCGCAGCTCCTATGTGACTCACAGGAATCTACAGCCGGTCCCTTTATGTTTTAGTTGCTGTTTTACATCACAGCTTTTTTCTGTGACCCAAGAAAAACAAATCTCCCCATCCCCTGGTCCTGTCCTGCCTGCCCTACTTCACAGTGTGGGGGTTCCCCTCCATATCCTGTCTCTGCCTCTCTCGCCATTCTCGTCCGTATCTTTGGTTGTGAAGAAGCTGTGCGGTCAGCCCTCAGGTTTCAGGAGGAGGTGCTCATAAATACGCGCAGATTTGGTGTGTCCACGAAGGGGAGTAGCGGGCCTTTCAATGTCATCATCCTGGACTGGAACCTTCCTCCTAGTATATTTTTTAAAATTTGGGTTAATATATTCTTCTGCTCTGATTGGTTCCTTTTTTTTTTTCTATTTTCTATCTCTTTGTTGAAGTGCTGAGTTCATCCACTTTTCTCTCGAGTCCAGTGAGCATCATTATGATCATTACTTTTTTTTAGATTTAGAAAAGGAGACTTTATTAATGGTTAAGGTTTGAAAAACAGGAATGTGTCTATAGCAGACATCCTTAGTTGCCTACCTCCTACTTCACCAACTTGTATTCATTCATTTGCTCTCTTCCATGTCGTCATGTTTCATAAGGGCTGGTTCAGCCCCAGAGAGCATACCCCGTGTATCAGTTCCTGGGGCTGCTGGAACAAAGTACCACAAACTGGGAGGCTTAGAGTAGCAGAAATGTATTCTCTGATGGTTTAGGAGGCCAGAGTCCAAATCAAGATGTCAGCAGGATTGGTTCCATTTCATTGTTCGTCTACTAGCTTTCGGTAGTTGCTGACAGTCCTCGGCGTTCCTGGCTTATAACTGCATAACTCGAATCTCTGCTTCAATCTTCAGTCACCTTATCTGTGTCTTTGCTCTCCCCATCCTTTCTCATATAAGGACACTAGTCCTTGGACTTAGGGCCCACCCAGGGTCTCATTTCAAGATCCTTAGCTTAATTACATCTGCAATGACCCTCTTTGCACACAAGGTCACATTCACAGTTACCAAGATTTAGGATTTGGACATATTTTGGGAGGCACAGAACTCAACTCCCTATATACTAGATGTTTAAAATGTATGGCAGTGGCCAGTGATCAGTTTCAGCCTCTACCAGTGATCATTTTTATCATGGGAATCTGCCACAAGTCTGGTCCACGAGAGGAAAAGAGAAGTTTGGGTCTTTCTAAGAAAGGTTTTATTGCTCTTATTTTTAAAATGTAATTTATTGTCGGATAGGTTTCCATACAAACAACACCCAGTGCTCATCCTAACAAGTGCCCTTCTCAGTGCCCATCACATACTTTCCCGTTTCCCCCACCCTCCATCCACCCACAGGTTGTTCTCAGTATTTGAGTCTCTTATGGTTTGTCTCCTTCCCTCTCTGTAGCTTTTTTTTTTTTTATCCTTTTCCCTTCCCCATGGTCTTCTGTTAAGTTTCTCAAGATCCACATGAGTGAAAACATATGATATCTGTCTTCTCTGATTAACTTATTTCACTTAGCATAATACCCTCTAGTTCCATTCACATTGCTGCAAATGGCCAGGTTTCATTCTCTCTCATTGTCAGCCAGTACCCCATTGTATACATAAGCCATATCTTCTTTTTTTTAGTTTTATGGTTTTATTAACACAAATATGATGTGCACATAAACTGTCTATTCATTTTCTTCGCTGCACAGCCTGGCATTGGGTTTCGTGACTCTGATGGCCAATTGGGCTGCTCTCTCCACAATGGCTTTACGGTTCTTGGAGGAGACATTGTGAGCAATCTCTGCACAGTAAGATTTGTTGCACATCAGCAGCACTTCAAGCTCCTTGACGTTGTGGACTAGGAACTTCTGGAAGCCACTGGGGAGCATGTGCTTTGTTTTCTTGTTGCTCCCATAACCAATGTTGGGCATCAAGATCTGGCCCTTGAATCTTCTGCGCACCCTATTGTCAATACCTCTGGGTTTCCGCCAGTTGCACTTAATTTTGACATATCGGTCTGACTGGTGCTGGATGAACTTCTTGGTCCTCTTTTTAACGATCTTGGGCTTCACCAGAGGTTGGCGGGCGGCCATGATACCGAGTAACAGATGCCTGCCACCTCCGCAGGCAGCGCCGAGGAAGAGAGGGGACAAGCCATATCTTCATTATTCATTCATCAGGTGATGGACATTTAGGCTCTTTCCATGGTTTGGCTATTGTTGAAAGTGGTGCTATGAACATTCCAGTACATGTGCCCCTATGAATCAGCACTCTAGTATCCCTTGGATGGATTCCTAGCAGTGCTATTGCTGGGTCATAGGGGAGTTCTATTTTTAATTTTTTGAGAAAGCTCGACCTTGTTTTCCAGAGTGGCTGCAACAGTTTGCATTCCCACCAATAGTGGAAGAGGGTTCCTGTTTCTCCACATCCTCGCCAGCATCTATAGTCTCCTTATTCATTTTAGCCACTCTGACCAGCATGAGGTGATATCTCATTGTGGTTTTGATTTGTATTTTCCCTGATGAGCCTTGTTTCAAATGTCTGTTGGCCATCTGGATGTCCTCTTTGGAGAAGTACCTATTCATGTCTTCTACCTGTTTCCTCACTGGGGTATTTGTTTTTCAGGTGTGGGATTTAGTGAGTTCTTTATAGATTTTTGGATACTAGCCCTTTATCTGACATGCCATTTGCAAATATCTTCCCATTCCATCGGTCGCCTTTTAGTTTTGTTAATTGTTTCTTTGCAGTGCAGAAGCGTTTTATCTTGATGAGGTCCTAATAGTTCATTTTTTGCTTTTGATTCCCTTGCCTTTGGAGATGTGTCAAGAAAGAAATTACTGCAATTGAGGTAAAGGAGGCTATTTCCTGCTTTCTCCTCTAGGGTTTTTATGGTTTCCTGTCTCACATTCAGGTCCTTTATCCATTTTGAGTTTATTTTTGTGAATGGTGTAAGAAAGTGGTCTAATTTCATTCTTCTACATGTTGTCCAGCTCTGCAAACACCACCTGTTGAAGAGGCTGTCTTTATTTCCATTGGATACTCTTTCCTGTTTTGTCAAAGATAAATTGACCATACACTTGTTGGTCCAGTTCTGGGCTCTCTATTCTATTCCTTTGTCCCTGTGTCTGTTTTTGTGCCAATACCATACTGTCTTGATGATGACAGCTTTGTAGTAGGGGCTAAAGTCTGGGATTGTGATGCCTCCTGCTTTGGTTTTATTCTTAAATATTACTTTGTCTATACGGGGTTTTTTTGTGGTTCCATACGAATTTTAAGATAGTTTTTTCTAGCTTTGAGAAGAATCCTGGTGTAACTTTGATGGGGATTGCATTGAATGTGTAAATTGCTTTGGGTAATAATGACATTTTAACAATGCTTATTCTTCTGATCCATGAGCATGGAATTTTTTCCATTTCTTTGTGTCTTCTTCAATTTCATTCATAAGTCTTCTGTAGTTGTCAGCATACAGGTCTTTTACACCTTTGGTTAGATTTATTCCTAGGTATTTTATGTGTTTCGTGCAATTGTGAATGGGATCAGTTTCTTGATTTCTCTTTCTTGTTGCTTCATTATTGGTGTATAAGAATGCAACCGATTTCTGTACATTGATTTTTGTATCCTGCAACATTACTGAACTCATGGATCAGTTCTAGAAGGCTTCTGGTGGAGTCTGCTGGATTTTCCATGTAGAGTATCATGTCATCTGCGAAAACTGAAAGTTTGAGTTCTTTGCTGATTATGATGCCTTTGATTTCCTTTTGTTGTCTTACTGTTGATGCTAAGACTTCCAGCACTATGTTAAGCAACAGTGGTGGGAGTGGACATCCTTGTCATGCCCCTGATCTCAGGGGGAAAGCCTCAGTTTTTCCCCATTGAGGATAACATTGGCTGTGGGCTTTTTGTAAATGGCTTTTATGATGTTTAAGTAAGTTCCTTCTATCCCTACTTTCTTGAGGGTTTTTATTAAGAAGAGATGTTGTATTTTGTCAAATGCTTTTTCTGCATCTACTGACAGGATCATATAATTTTTTCTTTTGTTTTGTTAATGTGATGTATCACATTGATGGATTTGCAAATTTTGAACCAGCCCTGTAACCCAGGAATGAATCCCCTTTGATCATAATGGATAATTCTTTTTATATGCTGTTGAATTCGATTTGCTAGTATCTTGTTGAGTATTTTTGCATCTGTATTCATTAAGAATACTGGCCTGTAGTTCTCTCTTTTTGTTGCGTCTCTGTCTGGCTTAGGAATCAAAGTTATATGTGCTTTGTAGAATGAGTCTGGAAGTCTTCCTTCCATTTCTATTTTTTGGAATAACTTGAGAAGGATCGGTGTTAACTCTGCTTTAAATGTCCGGTAGAATTCCCCTGGGAGTCTATCCGGCCCTGGGCTTTTATTGGGAGATTTTTGATGCCTGATTCAATTTCTTCACTGGTTATGGGTCTGTTCAGATTTTATGTCTCTTCTCATTTGAATTTTGGTAGTGCCTGTGCATTTAGGAATTTGTCCATTTCTCCTAGATTGTCCAGTTTGTTGGCATATAATTTTTCATGGGAATCTCTGGCAATTGCTTGCATTTCTGAGGATCTGTTGTAATAGATCCATTTTCCTTCATACTTTTGTCTATTTGAGTGTTCTTTTTTCTTTCTGAGGAGCCTAGCTAGAGGTTAATCAATTTTGTTTATTTTTTCAAAAAACCAACTCTTGGTTTCATCTGTTCACTTGTTCTTGTGGATTCTATCTTGTTTATTTCTGCCCTCATCTTTATTATTTCTCTTCTTTTGCTGGGTTTGGGGTGCTCTTGCTGCTCTCTAGTTTCCTTAGGTGCTCTGTTAGGTTTTGAGATTGTGCTTTTTCTAGTTTGTTGAAATAGGCTTGGATTGCAACTCACTTTCCTCTTAGGACTGGCTTTGCTGCATCCCAGAGAGTTTGGATTGTTGTATTTTAAGTTTCATTTGTCTCCATATATTTTTAATTTCTTCTCTAATTGCCTGGTTTGCCCAATCATTCTTTAGTAGGGTGGTTTTTAACCTCCACATTTTTGGAGGTTTTCCAAACTTCTTCCTGTGATTGATTTCAAGTTTTATAGCA
>NC_043710.1:101372482-101373962 GCF_006229205.1 Suricata suricatta | reverse complement strand
TTCCTCTTAGGACTGGCTTTGCTGCATCCCAGAGAGTTTGGATTGTTGTATTTTAAGTTTCATTTGTCTCCATATATTTTTAATTTCTTCTCTAATTGCCTGGTTTGCCCAATCATTCTTTAGTAGGGTGGTTTTTAACCTCCACATTTTTGGAGGTTTTCCAAACTTCTTCCTGTGATTGATTTCAAGTTTTATAGCATTGTGATCTGAAAGTGTGCATGGTATGATCTCAATTCTTTTGTATTTATGGAGGGCTGTTTTATTACCCAGTCTGCGATCTATCTTGGAGGATGTGCCATGTGCACTCGAGAAGAAAGTGAATTCCCTAGCTTCGGGATGCACAGTTCTAAATATATCTATTAATTCCATCTGTTCCTGTGTGCCATTCAGGTCCATTGCTTCTTTAGTGATTTTTTTTTTTTTTTTGGTCTGGTTGACCTATCCATTGTTGTAAGTGGGGTATTAAAGTCCCCTGCAATTAGCACATTCTTATCAATAAGATTGCTTCTGTTTGTGATTAGTTGTTTTATGTATTTGGGAGCTCTCGAATTTGGTGAATAAATGTTTATAATTGTGAGCTGCTCTTGATGTAGAGACCCTGTAATTATTTTATAATGTCCTTCTTCATCCTTGTTACTGCCTTTATTTTAAAGTCCAGTTTGTTTGATATAAGTATGGCTACTCCGGCTTTCTTTTGGCGTCCAGTCGCAGGGTAGGTATTTCTCCATCCTCTTACTTTCAAGCTGAAGGTGTCCTCAGGTCCAAGGTGAGTCTCTTCTAGACAGAAAATCGATGGATTTTGGTTTTTGATCCATTGTTCTACCCTGTGTCGTTTGACTGGAGCATTTAGTCCTTTTACATTCAGTGTTATTATTGAAAAAATGTGCGTTTAGATTCATTGTGTTCTCTGTAGGGTTCATGTTTGTATTGATGTCTCTGGTGTCTTCTATTCCTTGCAACATTTCCCTCATAGAGTCCCTCTTAGGATTTCTTGTAGGGCTGGTTTGGTGGTGATGAAGTCCTTCAACTTTTGTTTATTTGGGAAAACCTTTATCTCTCCTTCTATTTTGAATGGCAGGCTCGCTGGATAAAGGATTCTTGGTTGCATATTTTTCCTGTTCATCACATTGAAGATTTCCTGCCATTCCTTTCTGGCCTGCCATGTTTCAGTAGATAGGTCTGTAACCACTCTGATAGGTTTCCCTTTGTATGTTAGGGCCCTTTTATCCCTAGCTGTTTTCAGAAGTCTCTCTTTATATTTTGCCAGTTTCTCTATGATATGTCATGCTGAAGGTTGGTTTACATTACATCTTAGGGGAGTTTGGTATGTCTCTTGAATTTCAATGTCTTTCTCTTTCCCCAGATTGGGGAAATTTTCATGTATAATTTGGTCCAGCACCCCTTCAGAACCTTTCTCTTTTACTTCCTCTTCAGGAACTCCTATGATATGGACATTGTTCCATTTGATTGTATCACTCAG